>NC_134484.1:313113635-313418635 GCF_040206685.1 Ascaphus truei
GTGGCGGACCTGTTGGAGCAGGGGTAGGGAAGAGTGTGATGCGCGCGCTGCACCTGAGGAGGCGGAGTCAGGTGCCCAGCGCCAGTAAATGGAAGCCTGGGTCCGCACGCGCCCGTAAGGGTGACGTGCGTGACACGAACGTGCGGGAGCAGCCGTAGGGGACACCACGAGGCCTGAGGCACGCCGCCAGGAAGCAGCAGGGAGAAAAGGTTTGGAGGCGCTGGAAGCGGGGGTACCTGCAGCGCGGATCCTTACACGGTGGCTACAGGCTGTGTTTATTTACTCTGCCTACCTGGGACTCCCCCTACCCTCGCAGATGACCGCACTAGAGATTTCTCTCCCACGAATGGTTCTGTTTGAAATCCTGTGAGTGCATTTCTTATGGGTTGCTGATTCTTTAAATAAATGTACCCTTATTTTTAAACAGTTACATGGTATGGAGCTTGCGCTTTTGTTTGTTTTTTGTCTATATATATATACAGTATAACAAGAAAAAAGACTGCGCCTATCAGTGTGATATATATAATATAAATGAATATATAATAATTAAAGCCACTAGTATGTGGGCTAATAAATAAAAACTATGATGTGACAACCAAAAAAGAGAGGATATAATGTGTCCTAATAATGTGCATAAATAAAGTATTGCTAGTGTATATATAAATAAATAAATATAAAGTGTAGTTTGTGACCGTGTGAATAAATTATTATAATATGATGGGATAGCAATAAATGGGAATATATATATATATATATATATATATATATATATATATGGTAAAAAATCTATAAGATAAAGAGACTTTTGGTTTACACCCTTTGATCAAATAATGCCAAGCCTGCTAACCACGTCAAGGTACGTCTCTATAGCAGGTCCCTACGCTAAATGCATACTAATGTTATGTGAAATAAACCCAGAAGGGGTTAATATATCCAAGCATATGCTTATATAACATAGTGCAGTTAAAAACTGGTATATACCAGTGAAGATACTCACATGTCTGCAAGTAAAGTAAATAGTGAAATACAGGGACTTTGCTGGGAGATTATATACCTAGAAAAAGGAGGAACTGGCCTCCCACTAGCTACCAAATAAGCAGTTGCAGGTGATTGGCTAAATATATTAATAACACCCTAATAGTGGTGCCCTCTAAGAGCGTGCTGCTAAGGATTAAAATCGGCCTAACAGAAAATGTAAAACAAATATATACAGTATGCCTGTATGAGAAAGTTGAGAATATGATGCAAGGAGGAGGGGGGGGGGGGGGGATCTGACGTAAACAGCACTAGGATCTGAGCAGCCATTTTTAGTCAGCATCCATCTTAGGTGCCTAATCTTGTCATCCATTTTGTTTATTGTGTGCATGAAAGTGGAATGAGAATTAAAGTTTGAAAGTGACACATTTTTTTTTTCTTTCTGCTCCTAAATTTTTAGTGATAATAAGCCTTTCAGACTAAATTTTAGCTTCAAAAGGAGGGGTATGTGCTCTAATTCAAGAACAATGCTGTGTTTTCATTCAAGATCAGAGTAGCAGTGTACAGCATGAACTGCATGAAATACAAGAGATTCAAAAGAGGCTTAGAAAGGGAAGTGACACAGACTATCACCCTTTGGGTTAGGTGTATGGCTTGGATCACTAGGAGCAAAAACTTATGATGGCTTTGCTGGGTGTGTTGGTGTTACTTGTTGTCATATATGTATATGTGTGTCACTTGTTACAGAGGTATGATCCACAAATGTGCTACCCCCTCTTCCAATATAATGCCACTTTTTGCAGATGCCAGAAACAGCAGTCCCCTGAAGAAATAAGATGCCGATCACAGTTATACAACTCCAAAAGACATTTTGGCCACAGCGCCATACGAGACTATGACAGTGAAGGGCACGCGCCCTTTTCCTCTGAGTTATACCAATGAGCATTATCTGATGATGGAGCACCCCAAAATACAATACGAGTCTGTCTATATGTCCCTGGACTAACATCATAACCATAATTCTCAAAAGCAATGTTTTAAGAATAAAAAAGGAGGGAACTGAGAAAGTTGAGAATATGATGCAAGGAGGGGGGGGGGGGTCTGATGTAAACAGCACTAGGATCTGAGCAGCCATTTTTAGTCAGCATCCATCTTAGGTGCCTGATCTTGTCATCCACTTTACAGGGAAATAAAAAGCCTAGAAAAAAGAAAACAGTATTAGTATCAATACCTAATAAATACCTAATAATACCTAATAAAGCCTAAAAAGCATCTAATAGATACTTATATATTATTAAAAGGTTAGTTTAAAAAATATATATTTAATTAAATTAAACAGAGAGAACTGAGATATACTGTTTATGTCAAATCAATATAAAGCCCAGACATCTATGTCCTCATTTAACCCCTTGGGGGACATAGTGTCTAACTTATGTATCCAAAAGGTTTCCTGAGCTGAGAGGGTTTTAATTCTATCACCCCTCCTCCTATCGCCCACCTTCCATGGGTTACAACTGACCTTATTGCACTCTACCAGCTCAGGGATACCTTGTGGAAAAGCTACAAAGTAACTGGCACTACCAAGGATCTCAATCACTACAGATGCACGCGGAACATGTGCACAAGGCAAACAAGGCATGCAAAAGCACAATATTACTCTGACAATCTCCACCAAAATACAACAAACCCAGCTAACTTCTGGAAGGTTATCAACAACATATTCCAGCCTCTTAACCATCAACAACCAAGTAATATCACTAAGGGGGATATTACTCTGACAGACCCCACTGACATTGCAAATGCATTCAATGATTACTTTGTGGGGTGCGCCACTAACTTATTAGCAAAACGCAGCCCAAACCACAAACCTGAATCTCATCCTGGGAGTACCCCTATAGTCCCACCCCCTCTCAACACTGCCCACAATTTTCAATTTGGCCCAGTATCTGAAGAGGAGATTATACAAGTGCTCCTCAAACTAAAACTAAGCAGCCAATGTGGACCTGACTTACTACAATCTAGGTTCCTATGACTTGGTGCCCCAGCCATTGCCAAACCAATTGCATCCATAGTCAACTCTATCCTGTCTGCAGGCCATATCCCTAAGACCTGGAAAACTGCCAGAGTTGTCTCAATCTTCAAAAGTGGGGACAAAAACACAGTCTCAAACTACAGGCCAATCTCACTTCTCCCAATTCTATCCAAAGTCATGGAAAAATATGCCCACTCTCAATTAAGCGATTTCTATACCAAGACAAATTTCCCTAGCCAATTCCAATCTGGGTTTCGTCCCAAACACTTCACCGTAACTACCCTGCTAAAAGTTTGCAATGAAATCCAACCCCCTGGACATCACCTGTGGTGTCCCGCAAGGCTCTGTTCTTGGGCCCCTACTCTTCTCAGTGTTCATTAAGGATCTTCCCACAGCTTGTAAGGAAGCATCAATACACATGTATGCAAACGACACAATCATATATGCACACAGCCATAGCCTCTCTAACCTTCAACACAGACTCGAAAACTGGATTTCCCAAAACAAACTGTTTTTAAACACTGACAAGACTATAACAATGGTATTCAGGACCAAGACTACATTTTTAAAGCTTCCAATGACTGAGCTCCTGATTAGAACCAACGCTAACACCACCCTAACCCCCGTCACTAGTTTTAAATACCTGGGCTTATGGTTTGACTCCCACTTAACATTCGGGATGCACATTGATATCCTGATAACCAAGACCTATGCCAAACTAGGGGCACTTTACAGGAACAAATCCTCCCTAAGTCTCCTGGTCAGAAAGCTTATCGCACAGCAGATGCTAATGCCAATTATTGACTATGGAGACATAGTATACGGCTCGGCACCTCAAACCCACCTTAGCAAACTTGACACCCTCTACAGTTCAATTTGTCGTTTTGTTCTCCAATGCAACTACAACACACATCACTGCGATATGCTCAAAGAACTAGATTGGTCATCACTAGAGTCTAGGCGCAAAGTTCACCTTTCCTGTCTTGCCTTTAAATTCTTCATGTGCAAGCTACCCAGCTATCTGAACAAGCTCCTCACCCCTACCACATGCAGCACTTATCACCTGAGATCAGACTCCAAAAGACTGTTCATGGTCCCAAGGCTCAACAAAGTATCCGGACGTTCCTCCTTCTCCTACCGTGCACCCCAAAACTGGAACAACCTACCAGAGACTCTCACATCCACCACCAGTTTAAGTTCTTTCAAATCTAAGGCTGTCTCACATTTTAATCTGGTCTGTAACTGTTTCATACGCCCATAATATATATTTTCTTTAACTGTGCACGCAATGTCTTGTATATAATGTATACCCTGTTCATTTATGTAACTGTATTTGTAACCATGTATTATTTGTTTTTCTCTGTGCCCAGGACATACTTGAAAACGAGAGGTAACTCTCAATGTATTACTTCCTGGTAAAATATTTTATAAATAAATCACAGGGTACGTGTTGAATACCCTAAAACGTCAAAAAAGAGGGGTCTTTATTATGATGTAATAAAAAATGCCGTGACACACTGTGTTTTTCAAATCCACCCCTGAAGTTTCTGATGTGTTCCTGAATACGTGTCGTAAGGCAGCGCTTGGTCCTGCCAACATACTGTAAACCACAGGTACATTCAAGTAGATAAACTATGAACGTAGAAGTACATAATATGAAATCCTTTACATTGAACACTTCTTTAGAGCTCCTAGAGACTACCTGTTTTCTGTCTAGATGAATGAATTTACAAATATAGCATTTGCCGCAAGCAAAATTACCACTGGGTTTACCACCTAACCAACTATTAGAAACTTCATTACATGTAACTTTTCCAATGTCACTTGGGACCAATACATTTTTAAGGTTTTTAGCCCTCCTGTAAATAAATCTGGGTGACTTCACAAGATGTGTGCCCAAGATAGCATCATTGCACAGAATGCCCAGTGTTTGTTAATAATATTCTCGATATTTTTATGTGCCGAATTAAAGTTTGTGATAAAAACAACATTAATCTCCTCATTATTTGCAATATCCTTCTTCTTTTTAGGTAAAAACATAGAGTCACGATTCATATGTATAACCCTTGTGAGTTCTTTTTTAAGGTTATCAACTGAATAGCCTCTCTCAATGAACCTTGACATAAGTTTATCTGCCTGTTGGTCGAAAACTTTGATATCACTGCAATTTCTCCTCAGTCTTGTAAACTGTCCCCCTGGAATATTGCGTATCCAGGAGGTTTTATGGTTGCTTGTAGCCATTAGGAGGTTGTTCATATCCACCTCTTTGAAATGTGTTTCGTATTGATGCCACCAGTGGCAGAAATAGTGAGTTTTAGATCTAAAAACTCCACTGATGACATATCTGTTGCATGTGTGAAGGTCAGATTATATTCATCCTGATTAATGTGTGACATAAATGATTCGGCAGACTCAAGGTCTCCATCCCAGATGCACAGAATGTCATCAATGTAGCGACGCCAAAATATTATATTCTCAGCAAAAGGGTTATTGGCCCAAATGGCATGGTCTTCCCAAACTCCCACATACAAGTTTGCGAAACTAGGGGTAAAACGTGTGCCCATTGCTTTTCCGCAAACCTGTATGTAGAAGTTGGACAGGAACATAAAATAATTATGTCCCAGTATAAACTGGATAGACTCAATAATAAACTCTCTATTTAAATGGTGTAGTAATGGATCTCTTAGGAGTATATGAAGAATAGTTTCAATGCCTTTCTTATGAGGGATATGTGTGTACAGTGCTTGAATGTCACAGGTAAGCCATCTATAAGTATTCTTCCATTCGAAGTTTCTAAATAATGTAAGGACAGCAGTGGAGTCTTTTAGATAAGAAGGTATATTAACTACATAGGGTTGGAGAAAAAAATCAGTTACTTGTGATAAATTGGCAGTGAGTGATTGGATCCCTGATACAATTGGTCTGCCAGGTGGATTAGTAACATATTTGTGCATTTTTGGCAAGTGGTAAAAAAATGGAATTTTAGGAGAATCAGAATAAAGAAAATTGAACTCCGTTGTCGTAATTACAGATTTCTTGACAGCATCATCCAATAATGCTTTTTATAGGCCCAAAAAATCTTTAGTGGGGTCTTTTTGAAGTTTAACATAGAAGGAGGTGTCTTAGAGCAATCTATGGGCCTCATTCTCATAATCAATACGGTTCTGCAGGACAACTCCTCCCTTGTTCTTGCCTGATTATTAAGTTGTTATTGTCTTTTAACATTTTAAGAGCAAAGCTTTCTTTGGCACTCAAATTCTGTTTGATTCCTCCTAACTTAAAATCACGTGACAGAGCTGTAAATTCATTATTTACCATGTTAAAGAAAGTATCTATATGATGGCCTTTAGAACACAGACGGAGTTCCTACAATACCACTTACCTGGAACATGGGGCTGACATCACGAATCTTTCCAACGAAGATTACCAGTGAATCACGGCATCTGCTGAAGTGTGGTAACCTGTTGTGTGACATGCACTCAATGCGCTTGTTTCTTCTATCTAATGTACGCTGAATACTCACCATTTTAATATAATTATATATTTTGATATACTTCACTATGCGGTTTTGCGCTGTTTTTTTGTTTCTTATCTGTTTAGTGCTGTTGGAGTGTTGAGCCACCCTGAATTACTACAGCTGCAGCCGTCAATTGATATCACAGATATTGTATGTTTTATTGTGCACTCTAAGGTTAAGGGTTTTCACTAAGGTGTATTTCGAATTATGTTCACAGTGTACTTATAGTAGCTTGTAGTATTATAGTTATATAGGTTTTATTAGCTGCGCACTGTATTTTTTTCTTTTGTTCACATTTGCTCTTTAAGTGCTGCACTTTATCACCTTTAATAATCACTGTACTGCATCACAATTTAGAATTGTGTGGAGCCTTGCTAGTTGTAGAGAGAAATGAGAAGAGCAATTTAACTCACTCTTTTTAGAGGATAGACTTGATGCTAAAGATGATGATGAAGTGGTAATAATTTCAATGAAAGATCAATTTAAAGCCTTAGAGAAATTATTACTTACCGAAAATAAACTCTGGTTAGAAAAAAAGACTGCAAAGCTATATTGATATTAAGAGAATCCCTAGGGGCCTCAGAATATTGAAGATTCCTACTTTCGGTAAGGATAATGACCATTTTATGCAGGAATGGAATAGGATAGTAGATGACTGTTCAGGATAGTAGATGACTGTTCTATGGAACTGATGAGGCTAATAATATATGAAAGGGGTCGAACAATCAAGACCCTAGAGAAGGATATACATCAAACTATAAAAGATCTTGAGCCAGTGGTTATAAATAACGACTGCTCAGAATTTCAGTATGAACTTAAAACCAAATTAGAGCATGAAGCAGATGAGACTTTAAAAATGAAGCATAAAAAGTTTTTAAGGGATAAGTTAGATTATAAAAATAATAAACAGAGAGACTGGGCCAAAACTGAAGAAAGGGGGAGGATAGTAGGTCACGCATATATACCAAATAAGAAAGGTAATACTGAATCTTCCCATTCAAGGACTAGATATCATTTTGATGGAAAACCCCAATATAGAGATAAATCTTACGAAAATCGGGAGAGATGGGAGTAGAAGCTCGGGGAATAATTATGCGGAAAAAGACCACGATATCATTAAACTATGAGGGCCAATATCGTAACCCTCCTTATAAGGGTAGAAACTACATACCGAATTTTAGATATGAGGATAAATATAGATCATATCCTAGTAGGAATATTGAAACTACTATATCTAAAACAAATTTACGTCCACGTTCCCCGGTACGTCCATCCCCCTCTTCCCCTTCTTTTTTAGAGTTGATCAAAACGAGCCCCTTCACGAGAGAAAAAAGAGAAAGGGTTGAGTGTAACTCAGGATACTCCACAGGGTTCAAAGAAAAAAAAAAGCACTATCAGACGAGGAACCAGAGGAGGAGCCAGAATTCAAGAAAAAAGAGCTAAGTCAAGAAGGATCTCCCCAATAAAAAAGGGAATCTTTAACCTCTCGTTAGTAATTTTAACTAAAGATCAAATTAATGCGTGGGAAGAGGTTTGACTTTCTCTAGATCCTGTGGTCCCAATTCTTTCCAATTGTTTAAAGATCTACATAAGTTTACGCGTAACTTGATATTGAAAAGACACTTTTTAAAATGTGAGAAAGACTCCACTTCTGATGTTATTTATGTTGATCCACCTGTTTCGAGTACGAATACTGATATTGTTCCTATCATTAAACACTCACCATTCAAAACACAATCAAAATTTTATCCGGGCCAATTCTAAAGGCCATCATATAGATACTTTCTTTAACATGGTAAATAATGAATTTACAGCTCTGTCACGTGATTTTAAGTTAGGAGGAATCAAACAGAATTTGAGTGCCAAAGAGAGCTTTGCTTTTAAAATGTTAAAAGACAATAACAACTTAATAATCAGGCAAGCAGACAAGGGAGGAGGAGTTGTCCTGCAGAACAGTATTGATTATGAGAATGAGGCCCATAGATTGCTCTAAGACACCTCCTTCTATGTTAAACTTCAAAAAGACCCCACTAAAGATTTTTTGGGCCTATTAAAAGCATTATTGGATGATGCTGTCAAGGAATCTGTAATTACGACAACTGAGTTCAATTTTCTTTATTTTGATCCTCCTAAGATTCCATTTTTTTACCACTTACCAAAAATGCACAAATCTGTTACTAATCTACCTGGCAGACCAATTGTGTCAGGGATCCAATCACTCACTGCCAATTTATCACAGGTAATTGATTTTTTTCTCCAACCCTATGTAGTTAATATACCTTCTTATCTAAAATACTCCACTGCTGTCCTTACATTATTTAGAAACTTCGAATGGAAGAATACTTATAGATGGCTTACCTGCGACATTCAAGCACTGTACACACATATCTCTCATAAGAAAGGAATTGAAACCATTCTTCATATACTCCTAAGAGATCCATTACTACATGTAATGCCTGAATGCCCCCAGATCTGGCCAGTCCCCAATACTGAGATGGGTAAGGGTATAACACGCACCCACAGCAGTGAGGGCGTGCCCGGAGTGTGGTATGATGCGTTGCCGGGCCTGGTGAGAAAGGGTTAACTTGATACTTGCTGTGTCCGTGGTGCCAGAAGTCCGTGGGTAGAGATCCGAGAGCCGTAGGTCAGGGGCAGGAGAGAGCAGCGTAGTAAGGTCCAAAGCCGAGTCCAGGGAGTAGCGAGGTACATGAAGTCAACGAGAGCCAAGATCAAATCCAAGGGTATCCAACGGGGGCAGGGACAGGAACTAGAGCTGTAATACAGAAGAGAGCCAGGCATAGACGACCGAACAAGCGAAGCCACAGAAGAACTATGCAGAGCGAGGAAGGAGAGGGCAGACTGGGGTTATATATGCAGGAGGACCAATGAGAGCAAGAGGTGGAGCGTAGGCCTGTCTGAGTGAGCCCAGGGATAGGTTCAGGTGCCCAGAGTGGGAGTCAGCCAGGTGAGTGGTGGAGACAGCCTGTAGCTGATGGGAGGCGGAGCCAGCCGTGCAGCAGGACGGCAAAGAGGATCAGGTGCGCGTGCGCCCTGTAAGGTTCCCATGTGCGCCCCGACCGTGTGTGGGAGGATGCGGCGTGCGCCACGGAGGAGCGGCATGGCGTCTGACCGGAGGAGGTAAGGAGCCAACGGGGAGCGGCTGCACTGGGAGCCTGGGTGATGGGGACCCGCTGAGAGGCGCGTGTCCCCTGATCCCTTACAGTACCCCCCCCCCCTTGAGGATCGGACTCCGGCCGATCCTCCCAAGGTTTGTGAGGAAATTTCCGACTAAATTGTTTAAGAAGAGCTGTGATGACAAGGTACCCAGGAACGTTCCTCTGGACCATATTCCTTCCAATGGACAAGGAACTGAAGTTTGCCCCTAGAAAAACGTCAATCGAGAATGGAGTGAACCTCAAATTCTTGTTGCCCTTGTATTACGATGGGATTGGGTCTATGAGAACGGTCCGGAAAATGTACATTCTGAACGAAGGGTTTCAGAAGGGAAACGTGGAACACTGAGGGTATCCTCATGGTGTGAGGTAGCGAAAATCGATAGGCTACTGGATTGATCCATTCGAGGACCTTGAAGGGACCCAAGAATCTGGGCGCCAGCTTCTGAAAAAGAGTTTTCAGTTTAATATTTTTTGAAGAAAGACAGACTCTGTCTCCAGGTTTGTACTCTGGAGCCACCTGACGTCACCGATCTGCTTGAGCCTTTTGTTTTTGGATGGCCCGTTGCAAGGCTTTTTGAATCTTTTTCCAGGAGTCTTGTAGATTAGAAACTTGGATATCTGCTGCAGGTACACCAGAGGGCAGGGAAGAGAGAGGAAGGCTGCTGGGGTGGAACACAAAATTAATTAAGAAAGGTGACTCTTGCGTGGATTCATTCTTCAACAAATTAATTGCGAACTCCGCCCAGGGTAGTAGGTCCACCCAGTTGTCTTGAGATTCTGACACAAAGCATCTGAGATACTGCTCCAAGGTCGGATTCATTCTCTCCGTCTGGCCGTTGGTCTGTGGGTGGTAAACCGAGGAGAAGAGGAGGGATATGCCAAGTCTCTGAGAGAATGCTCGCCAAAACAATGATGAGTGGAACGCCGTGTAACCTGAAATTTTCTTTAGAAAATATGTCAGCCAAGTTAGCTGAATTGTGGAGACCCTTGAGGGGTACAAAGTGTGTGTGCTTGGAAAATCTGTCCACTACTACAAGGATCGTATTCATCCCCTTAGAAGGAGGAAGTTCCACAATAAAGTCCATGGAAATATGCTTCCAAGGCCGTTCCGGAATAGGAAGGGGAAGGAGAAGACCGGATGGCTTGTGTCGGGCGGACTTGCTCTGAGCACAGACTGGACAAGTCCTGGTGAAATCAAAAATGTCTTTGCTCATATTAGGCCACCAAAATGTCAGTTTAATAAGATCCACTGTCCTCTTGAAGCCAGGATGACCAGCTGATCTGGAAGAATGCCCCCACTCCAAGATCTTGTGGCGAAAACGTGGAGCAGCGTATAGACGTCCTTCTGGCACCTTAAATCTCCTGGGGATATGAGCCTGGGCTTTGGTGATCTCATCCAGGATGTCGAAAGTATTGGCGGAAATAATGTATCTTGCAAGAAGAATAGACTCTGAAGATTCGTTAGATCCTTCCTCTGTAGAGAACTGGCGAGAAAGTGCATCGGCCTTGAAATTCTTGGTACCCGGAATATAAGAAATCATGTAATTGAAACGAGAAAAAAAAAGTGCCCAACGTGCTTGACGGGATCCCAGGCGACGAGCCCCCTCAATATACAATAAGTTTTTGTGATCGGTGAGAATTGCTACTGGCACTTTGGTACCCTCGAGGAGGTGTCTCCATTCTTGCAAGGCTAACTTGATAGCCAAAAGTTCACGGTTCCCGACATCATAATTTCTCCCGGCCGAAGAGAATTTCTTAGAAAAGAATCCACAAGGATAGAGTCTTTCTTGGGGTGAGGACCTTTGCGAGAGTACCGCCCCAGGTCCCACATCCCAAGTGTCAACCTCAAGGGTGACGAAGGATGGGGGCAGAGACGAAAGCTTTTTTAAGAAACTCAAAGCCTTGATGGCATCTGGGGACCATGCTGCTGGATCAGCCCCTTTTTTGGTGAGAGCGGTAATGGGTAGAGCGATAGTGGAGAAATTACGGATGAATTTCCGATAGTAGTTTGAAAACCCTAGGAAACGCTGGATGGCTTTTAAGGAGTTCGGCAACGGCCAATCTAGAACAGCCTTCAATTTCTTAGGATCCATGGTGAAGCCTTTGTCGGAAATTATATAGCCAAGGAGGGCTGTGGATGATTGGTGGAAGAGTACAAAGAAGAAGAAGCAGGCACATGGCCTTACACAAAAGGAGGTTTAATATGCCATTATAGACCAACTTTTCAGCAGTCTAATACTGCCTTTCTCAAGGGGAAGGCTACCAAACACAAGAAAACAGTCAAAATATATACCACCCCCCTGATACTCACCCCTCCTCCTCTGTCTATGATTGGTGGAAGAGACATTTTTCCATCTTCGCGTAGAGGCTATTGGCACGAAGCCGAGCGAGGACCACCCTGGTGTGACCAATGTGCTCCTCCAGGTTATTGGAGAAAATGAGGATATCATCTAGGTATATGATGATGAAAACACCCAAAATGTCCTGGAAGATGTCATTCATAAATTCATGGAAGACGGCTGGGGCATTGCAGAGGCCGAACGGCATCACTAGATATTCATAATGACCCGTACGTGTGTTGAATGCAGTCTTCCACTCGTCACCCTCGCGTATTCAGATTAGATTGTAAGCTCCTCTCAGGTCGACTTTGGAAAATATGGAGGCTCCTTGAAGCCGGTCAACGGGTTCCGAAATTAGAGGAAGAGGATACCGGTTTTTAACCGTGATTTTGTTAAGCCCACGAAAGTCGATACACGGTCTTAGGGAGCCATCCTTCTTCTTCGTGAAGTCCGTGGGTAGAGATCCGAGAGCCGTAGGTCAGGGGCAGGAGAGAGCAGCGTAGTAAGGTCCAAAGCCGAGTCCAGGGAGTAGCGAGGTACACGAAGTCAACGAGAGCCAAGATCAAATCCAAGGGTATCCAACGGAGGCAGGGACAGGAACTAGAGCTGTAATACAGAAGAGAGCCAGGCATAGACGACCGAACAAGCGAAGCCACAGAAGAACTATGCAGAGCGAGGAAGGAGAGGGCAGACTGGGGTTATATATGCAGGAGGACCAATGAGAGCAAGAGGTGGAGCGTAGGCCTGTCTGAGCGAGCCCAGGGATAGGTTCAGGTGCCCAGAGTGGGAGTCAGCCAGGTGAGTGGTGCACAGCCTGTAGCTGATGGGAGGCGGAGCCAGCGGTGCGGGAGGATGGCAAAGAGGATCGGGTGCATGCGCGCCCTGTAAGGTTCCCGTGCGCGCACCCCGGCCGTGTGTGGGAGGATGCGACCAGACCAGAGGAGGTAAGGAGCCGACGGGGAGGGGGTCTTGGACGAGAGGCCGCACTAGGAGCCTGGGTGATGGGGACCCGCTGAGAGGCACGTGTCCCCGATCCCTTACACTACACCATTTAAATAGAGAGTTTATTATTGAGTCTATCCAGTTTATACTGGGACATAATTATTTTATGTTCCTGTCCGACTTCTACATACAGGTTTGCGGAAAAGCAATGGGCACACGTTTTGCCCCTAGTTTCGCAAACCTGTATGTGGGAGATTGGGAAGACCATGCCATTTGGGCCAATAACCCTTTTGCTGAGAATATAATAATATGGCATCGCTACATTGATGACATTCTTTGCGTCTGGGATGGAGTCCTTGATTCTGATGAATCATTTATGTCACACATTAATCAGAATGAATATAATCTGACCTTCACACACGCAACAGATATGTCATCAGTGGAGTTTTTAGATCTAAAACTCACTATTTCTGCCACTGGTGGCATTAATACCGAAACACATTTCAAAGAGGTGGATATGAACAACCTCCTAATGGCTACAAGCAACCATAAAACCTCCTGGATACACAATATTCCAGGGGGACAGTTTACAAGACTGAGGAGAAATTGCAGTGATATCAAAGTTTTCGACCAACAGGCAGATAAACTTATGTCAAGGTTCATTGAAAGAGGCTATTCAGTTGATAACCTTAAAAAAGAACTCACAAGGGTTATACATATGAATCGTGACTCTATGTTTTTACCTAAAAAGAAGAAGGATATTGCAAATAATGAGGAGATTAATGTTGCTTTTATCACGAACTTTAATTCGGCACATAAAAATATCGAGAATATTATTAACAAACACTGGGGCATTCTGTGCAATGATGCTATCTCGGGCACACATCTTGTGAAGACACCCAGATTTATTTACAGGAGGGCTAAAAACCTTAAAAATGTATTGGTCCCAAGTGACATTGGAAAAGTTACATGTAATGAAGTTTCTAATAGTTGGTTAGGTGGTAAACCTAGTGGTAATTTTGCTTGCGGCAAATGCTCTATTTGTAAATTCATTCATCCAGACAGAAAATAGGAAGTCTCTAGGAGCTCTAAAAAAGTGTTCAATGTAAAGGATTTCATATTATGTACTTCGTCGTTCATAGTTTATCTACTTGAATGTACCTCTGGTTTACAGTACGTTAGCAGGACCAAGTGCTGCCTTAATACACGTATTCAAGAACACATCAGAAACATCAGGGGTGGATTTGAAAAACACAGTGTGTCACTGCATTTTTTATTACATCATAATAAAGACCCCTCTTTTTTGACGTTTTAGGGTATTCAACACGTACCCTGTGATAGGAGGAGGGGTGATAGAATTAAAACCCTCTCAGCTCAGGAAACCTTTTGGATACATAAGTTAGACACTATGTCCCCCAAGGGACATAGATGTCTGGGCTCTATGTCCCCCAATGAGGACATAGATGTCTGGGCTTTATATTGATTTGACATAAACAGTATATCTCAGTTCTCTCTGTTTAATTTAATTAAATATATATATTTTAAACTAACCTTTTAATAATATTTAAGTATCTATTAGATGCTTTTTTAGGCTTTATTAGGTATTGATACTAATACTGTTTTCTTTTTTCTAGGCTTTTTATTTCCCTGTTTTTATTTATGTGTATTGCTTTAATAAAATGTATTCATGTTATTATCAGCAAAGGCTCTCAGCCTACATTGGTTACCGCCAGCACCAAGCCGATTGGCTGTTATACACTAGTGACTAACCAATATGGCAGGCGGGGGGTGTACTTAATGTTGCCGGTAACCTTTGCTGAATTACCCCTGATGAAGTAGCGCTGACTGCTATGAAACACGTAGGATAAGTCCTTCTCTTGCTACGAGTTTTTATCCTAATTGAATTATAGCCCAACTCCCACCCACCGAGGAGCTGCGCCGTCCTCACCTCTCCCCCACCAACTCCCCTCCCTCCGGTCACTTCACTACAACCTGCCGAGGAGCGGCGCCGTCCTCACCTCGCCCCCACCAACCCCCCTCCCTCTGGTCACTTCACTCCCACCCGCCGCTCCTTGCGGAAGAATACAGGGGGGGGGGCTTTGTGTGTGTGTGTGGGGGGAGGGGGGACAAAGTGTATGTGTGGGGGGGGATGGACAGTGTGTGTGGGGGGGGCGGACAGTGTGTGTGTGGGGGGGACAGTGTGTGTGTGGGGGGACAGTGTGTGTGTGGGGGGGGGCAGTGTGTGTGTTGGGGGGGCAGTGTGCATGGAGGACCGTGTGTGTGTGTGTGTGTGTGTGTGTGTGTGTGTGTGTGTGTGTGTGTGTGTGTGTGTGTGTGTGTGTGTGTGTGTGTGTGTGTGTGTGTGTGTGTGTGTGTGTGTAGAACACTGTAGGGGGGGAACACAAACAGAGAGGGGGGAGTGGAGAAACAGACAGGGGGAGTGGGAAATTGTACTCCCGGGCAACGCCGGGTCTCTCAGCTAGTGTATATATATATATATATATATATATATATATATATATATATATATATATATATATATATATATATATATATATATATATATATATATATATATATATATATATATATATACTATAAAAATACTAAGTGCGCAAATTAAAACATTAAACAATAAAATATAGTTACAATTGCTGCCTAAGTGTTACACTATACACAATAGTAATATATATGGGGGAAAGGGGAAAACACAGACGCAAATTGTTAACTAAACATTAAAATATGAGCATTGGTAGACTGGGGATAATCTTAGAATCCTGGATTTCTCTGAAATAAAGAGTGGAAAAGAGACAAAGGGGCTCATGCAGAGAGCATAGATAAGGAAATAGCGCCATCTACTGGCGAAAAAACTAGCCAGAAATCCTTAAACTCGGGAGAAAATGGCGCGATTTTTAAAAGTGCTCTGAAAAATTTTCAGAGCTGTAGAACTCGCCAAACTCGTGGCGAGAACCTGAAACTCGCCATGCTAATATAGCGTGGTATTCCAGAAGTTCCGAATCTCTGGAACACGCCAATATGTGCATTAGTATGGCGAGTTTCAAATAGCCAGGAAAAGTTGGCAATTAGCAGTTTTTTGCCGAAATGAGTTAACGACTTTCTCTGCATAACACCTTCACTAACAGCAAATCTGTGGCTATTTTACAGCCATTTTAAACTTTTTTAACGTTCCTCTCTGCATAAGCCCCAAAATATGGTGAAGTACGTTTTTGTATTTGCTACTGTGCAAAAGTAGATCGCTACTTACAAAGTAGCAGAAGTTTTAAAGCATATAGGATAAAAAATCCTCTCCGTCCTGCTGCCTGGAGTAGTAGTCTGCTTCCTCCCCACATAGTACGCCAAGATCCTTCGTGGTAAGCTTCCTCCGTCTGCAGCTGCCTTCCTGAGCTAACTGATTCCTCCTCTGGTGCCGCGAGATTCCAGCGATGACGTCACTCAGCCGAGACCACAGCCGTAGCATCGGGGGTAGTGTCCAAGGAGTACAATGATATTATGCTCAATATGGCTTAAGGATAGGGGATGCTGTAGATATAATCAATCGCCCCCACCCACCCCTGTCCTACATTCCCGGCATACTACCCTGTCCCGCACACACAGTATATCACAGGCCTAATACTGGTAGGTACTGTAGGAGTGTGGATAACACTGGGGACATTAAGACAAAGAGCAGGGAGAATAAAAAGGCAAAATACAATTACATCAGGCAGGGGGGGCCCGAGAAATTTCATGGATGAAAAGGGGGGCTCGGCCTAAAACGTTTGCTCACGCCTGATATAAGGCATATAAATAATATACTCCACCAGGGTCCAAGGAGCGAGGGAGAAGAAGACACCACACACGGGTTGCAAAAAATGTAAATACATTTAAAGTGCAAAAATAAAATCCAACATTTCGGGGTAACTCAGTACCCCTTCACCAGAAAAGTGCATGATGAAGGTGTGCCGAGTTACCCCAAAATGTTGCACTTTAAATGTATTTTAAAAAAATTACAACCTGTGTGTTGTGTCTTCTTCCTCACTCCTTGGAACCTGAACACAAACACGTGTCTTTTGGTGGCATTCATCCCATTGTCAATTGGGTGGCTTATGAGGTTGTGGTGGCACTTGTGGTTCAATTTGATTGATTTGGTGTAGTGCTCTCAATGCATTCGGGTGGTGCAGATAGTGGGGAAGGTTGTGGCTGAATAATGTCTCCAGCCTGCTTTAGTATGCCACATCATTCTTCTGAATTGAAAGACTGTCGCACACTTAGTTGCTGCAGATTATTTGGAATTGTATTAATAGCTTCACTGCTCAAGAATTTTGTTTTGTTCCATTTTGAGAGTAATCTGACATTGTTGGTGATTAGCAGTTGATTTAGTACTTTCCTGTCCACTTGGTTAACTATGTTGTCCACTTTAATAGCTAGAGTATGAGCTTTGATACAAATCACCATGTAAGCAAGATCCTCATGACATTCATCTTGCTCATCAGCAATCTCCTATAAAGATGTTGTGCTGCATAAAGACCGCATACTCATCTGACAAGGTTGTACTTGAATTTGCTGATATTCCTCTTCAGGGAAGGTTGGTTCTTGCTGTGTTTCTTCTATAGTCACTTCTTCCAAATACTGTAGATTGTGACAATTTCTGCTTCTCGCTCAGATAGGAATGCAGATATTTCTGTCTCCGTTGCATGTTCTTGAGCTGCAGCTCCTCCTCAATTGGTGGCATTTGCGGTTGAGTTGTGCACAGTGGTGCTTGAAAGACCTTATAAAAGTAACAAGATATTTAATTATTTCATATAAGGAAACATCTGTCATGCTCTTTTGTTCAGACATATACAGTACAGTACAATTATGTTCATTTCATGGTAGATGTGTGTAGCCAAGTGCCCCTGGCTAAAGCCTTCTACTGGCCTCAACACTATAAGTCCTTGTAAGAACAGGCAGTGTTGGGGTTAAACTCCTGCGCAGGGCCTAGCCTGCAGTTGCAGCCTGGAATGGGTACTATATTGCCTTATCCAGGGGCAGGCCTAAACTGGCAGTTAGAGTGTCATACCTGGGGAGGGTACTGACTGGGTCACATGTATATGGTGTGAGGCCTGTCAATACCTAGACCTGTCCTGTTATTGGGGGGGGGGGGAGGTTACATGCCATTCCCCCCGGGTATAAATCTGGCACGCTACCAAACTGAGGTTGTTGATTATGAGACAGTGTGGTACCCTTTTCCCTATAAGAGTGTTAAGGAGATTGGGAGGGGCTCTTGGGTCTCAAGCCCCGGGGGTCTGCTCCAGGGCTGGAGGACGATTATGCTGCTGTACAATAAAACTGCTGTTGGACCAACTATGGTGTGTGCTTATTGGAAAGGAGTATTGCCTGTGGGGACCATCCTGCATTCAGCAGGATCTTCATGGGATGGAGGTGCTGCACAGTAAGAACTACAAGAAAGCCTGCCCTGTTGCTGCTTCCAAACTCTGTGGAGCAACTCAGACCTCCTGAACCAGCAGGTGAGCTACAGTACCCAGAGAACCACACATGTAGTGGCCAGATCTTCCGTGGCAGGGAGGAACAGGTGTTAAATTTGGAGGCGCTGCTGAGATGAGCAACAGGGGCAGCAAAGTATGGATGGGAAACTTGCTCAAGGAGAAGTGAATTGGGGCACTCACCATATCCAGGCCAGAGTGTTCCCAGTCAGTTGCAAGCGGGGTACCCGTTCACAATGCAACCTCACCTGCTGCCGTGTGAGAGGTGCCTAACAAGTACTGTATCAAGGCCATCGTTTTACCTTGTTCGAAATATTATGCAGAATCTAAGAGGTGTCTGATCCACACTGTATCAGTGCCAAGTCCCTACCACTTCCGAAGGCGGAGAGGTGTCTGAACCACACCATATCGTGCCAGGAGCCGCAGTGAGTATGCCTATTGGGGAGGGTCTTGAAAGATAGCACCCCACTTTGGACTCTCTGTTGGGTGCCTTTATGTCTCTATGTTCCAGGGTTGAGCGGTGCCTGAACACCACCATATCAGCCGAGGACACACTGAAGCACATGACCAAGGGGGCTGACTTGTATTGTATTGTATTGTATGTCTTTATTTATATAGCGCCATAAATATACATAGCGCTTCACAGTAGTAATACATGTTGTAATCATATAAATAACAAATAATATAAATAACAGGTCATGGGAATAAGGGCTTCAGACATAAGAGTAACATTAAGGAAGAGGAGTCCCTGCTCCGAGGAGCTTACAATCTAATTGGTAGGTAGCGGAACGTATAGAGACAGTATGAAGGAATTCTAGTAAGTGCGTCTGCAGGGGGCCAAGCTTTATGTATCATGTGTCCAGGATTATCCACAGTACTATTCATATGTTTCTTTAAGCAAATGTGTCTTAAGGTAGGTCTTAAAGGTGGATAGAGAGGGTGCTAATCGGGAATTGAAGGGAAGGGCATTCCAGAGGTGCGGGGCAGTCAGTGAGAAAGGTTTAAGGCGGGAGAGGGCTTTAGATACAAAGGGGTAGAAAGAAGACATCCTTGAGAAGAACGCAAGAGTCGGGATGGTGCATAGCGAGAAATTAGGGCTGAGATGTAAGGAAGGGCAGAAGAGTGTAAAGCTTTAAAAGTGAGGAGGAGAATTGAGTGTGAGATGCGGGATTTGATCGGAAGCCAGGAGATGGATTTCAGGAGGGGAGATGCTGAGACAGATTTAGGAAAGAGTAGAGTGATTCTGGCAGCAGCGGTTAGGATAGATTGTAGGGGAGACAGGTGAGAGGCAGGGAGGCCGGACAGCAGGAGGTTACAGTAATCGAGACGGGAGAGAATGAGGGCCTGAGTCAGAGTTTAAGCAGTCGAGTAACAGAGGAAAGGGCGTATCTTTGTGATGTTGCGGAGGAAAAAGCGACAAGTTTTAGAAACGTTTTGAATGTGAGAGGAGAATGTGAGAGAGGAATCGAGTGTGACCCCTAGGCAACGTGCTTAGGCTACTGGATGAATGATCGTATTTCCAACAGTAATGTGGAAGGAGGTAGTGGGAGGAAGTATAAGGTTTGGGAGGAAGTATAAGGAGCTCTGTTTTTGCCATGTTAAGTTTCAGTCGGCGGGTGGCCATCCAGGATGATATTCCAGAGAGACATTCAGAAACTTTGGTCTGTATAGCAGGTGTAAGGTCAGGGGTTGAAAGGTAAATTTGTGTGTCGTCAGCATAGAGGTGATATTTAAACCCAAAAGATGTGTTTAGGTCACCTAGAGAGAGTGTATAAAGAGAAAAGAGAAGGGGTCCCAGGACAGAGCCCTGGGGTACCCCACAGAGAGATCGATAGAGGAGGAGGAGGTGTTAGCAGAAGTGACACTGAAACTACTGTGGGAGAGGTAGGATGAGATCCAGGATAGAGCTTTGTTCCGAATACCAAGAGTATGGAGAATGTGAAGGAGAAGAGGGTGGTCCACGGTGTCAAATGCTGCAGAGAGGTCGAGTAATATGAGCAGAGTGTAATGACCTCTGTCTTTGGCAGCATGGAGGTCGTCGGTTGTTTTAGTGAGGGCTGTTTCAGTAGAGTGAGCAGTGCGGAAGCTAGGTTGTAGAGGGTCTAGAAGAGAATAGGTGTTGAGAAAATGGAGCAATCGAGAGAATACAGAGGCGGCACATTTTATTTGAGTGCGGCTAGCTCCGCAAGCCTGGGGATGCCCCGGCATGCTAGCCGCACTCCCTCGGCGTGCCACGCGTCATCGACGCGTGGTCACGCGTCATCGGGTGCCTGCGCCCCCGAGGGAGCCCTGGTGTCCCGCGATGTGGGGGACGGCGGCAGGGGGTTCCGGGGGACCCGGCGGACCCGGCAGCGGGAGGGAGAAAGCCCCGATCGGAGGGCGCTCCTCCGTGTCTTCGGCGTGCGCCCGGCACCCTCCGGCGCGCGCCAGGTTACTGCTGCGGCCGAGAACGGGAAAATGCTCGAATAAACTCAGCCGCAGCAGTACAAGACGTTCAAGGAGTTTGGAGGCAAAAGGCAGGAGGGTCAATAGTTAGAAGGACAGGTAGGGTCAAGCTTGCTGTTTTTGAGCAATGGTATAATGGTTGCATGCTTGAAATAGGATGGAAAAGTACCAGAGTAGAGGGAAGAGTTAAAGATCTTTGTGAGCATAGGGATTATAAAATTGTAACGATGCGCGGAACACGCCCCCTCGGCGTGTTCCTTCCTTACCTGTTTACTTCTGATCGCCGCCCTCTAACTGCGAGTAAAGATCCTGTGTCTTTAAGGATTCTGAAGCAAGCAACGCAATCTTGCTTTCTGGAAAACCCTGCCCTCTTCCTCCTGACAGGAAGTAAGCCTCTCTTTGACTTTCTCTTTGCATTTAGTCTTTTGCTACCAGCCCTGGTGCCTGCTAGTACTCATCGCATACTGTTCCTGTCTGGACCTCCTTGGGACCTTTACTTATCTCCCGTGGATTCCGGAAGACTGGGACAGTCACTCTTATACTACTGAGGTTAGTTTATCGTCGGGTAGTGTAGGTACCTGCTTAGTAGGGTTCACCTTGACGTGGTAGCAGGCTTATAATTCCTTGGCCAATGGATTAGACTAAGAACCCTTATGTTATGTTTAGTTTCGCTGCACCTTGCTGTTTCTGTCACTATGCTTTTAAGAAGTCTGGACGTTCTCCAAGAAGCAGTCCTTCTCTGGATGTTACCTTGTGCTCTGGACTTCATGTTCCATGTTTCCTGGTTTCCGTTTCCAGACTCCTGTGCTGAAGCATTGGCTTCCCGCAACCCCCGCGTTGGTGCCTGAGAGCGTGCAGCTGGATCACTTGTGTTTCTGAGCAGGCACCGCACCTCCGAACGCGTCGCGCATTCTCATGCGCGCGGCACGGTCACGTGACTGCGTGCACCGATCCCCAGCTGCACGGCAACTTACTCCCTTCATATCCCCTGAGGCCTCCCCACCTCGCTAGCGGGTCCTTCCCTTTCTTCCCTGTGCTTGTGAGGAGAGTACAAGCGTAACAAAAATGAGCAAGAGGTTTTAGGAGATGGAAAGGAATGGGATCAAGAGGGCAGGTGGTAAAGGGAGAAGAGGAGATCAGCAGTGATAAATCCTCCTCCGAAATAGCAGAAAAAGAGTCAAGAAATGCAGGAGGAGAGTTTGGAAGCGGTGTGGGATGGGAGGAGGCAACAGATGGGATGTTCTGACGTATGGATTCCACCTTTCCCTTAAAAAAAGTCAGCAAAGTCCTGAGGTGAGATGGAGGAAGAAGAGGAGGCAGCCGAGGGTGGTCTGAGTAGAGAGTCAACGAGAGAAAAGCGTTGGCGTGGGTTAGAATTGTGTGTGTTGATTAGTGATGAAAAGTAGGTTTGTTTAGCCTGAGAGAGGGCAGAGTTGAGACAAGACAGCATACATTTGTAGTGAAGGAAGTCTGCGAGTGTATGAGATTTCCTCCAGAGGCGTTCAGAGGAGCGAGTGGAGGAACGCAGCATGCGTGTGTTGGAATTTAGCCAGGGTCTGGGGTTAGAAGGGCGAGGATGGCAGAGAGAATGCGGGGCATGTAGATCAAGAGAGGAGGATAAGGCAGAGTTGTAGTTCCTGACCAGGTTGTCAGAGTCTGAAGCAGAACTGAGAGAGGAGAGGGAGGAGCGTAGTGGAATCAAAAGCTGGTAGGTTAATAGAGCGCAGGTTTCTGCAAAAATGAGGGCTAGATGGAGAGGGGAAGAAGCGAGATAGAGAAAATGAGATGAGGTGATGGTCAGAGAGCGGAAAAGGAGAAATGGAGAAATCGGTGAGAGAAAAGCTTTTAGTGAAAACCAGGTCTAGGTAGTGGCCATCTTTGTGGGTGCTGGCTGCAATCCACTGTTGAAGGCCAAAAGAAGAGGTTAGTGAGAGAAAGCGGAAGGCCCAAAGAAGAGAAGGGTCATCAATGTGGCAGTTGAAGTCCCCAAGGAGAAGAACAGGGGAGTCTGAGGAGAGAAAGAAAGAGAGCCAGAATTCAAAGTGAGAGAGAAAGGCAGAGGGGGGGGTGAGTAGAGGTAGGTGGGCAGTAGATGACCGCCACGTGGACTGGGAGAGGCGAGAAGATCTGGACTGTGTGAACCTCAAAAGGAGGGAAAATCAAGAGAGGGGGGAATAGGAAGGGTTCGGTAATGGCAGAGAGAGGAGAGCAGAAGCCCCACGCCGCCACCCTTGCCATCAGTGCGCGGAGTGTGGGAGAAGGAAAGGCCACCGTAGGAGAGGGCAGCTTCCAGAGCAGAGTCAGACTGAGTGTATCAGGTCTCAGTTATAGCAAAGAGAAGCAGGGAGTGAGAGAGAAAGAAGTCATGCACAGAGAGGAACTTGTTAGAGAGGGAGCGAGCATTCCAAAGGGCACAGGAGAATGGGAGAGAGGAGGGAGGGTGGCAGGGGATGGGTATGAGGTTGGAGGGGGTAACACCAGAAGGAGTAGAAGTTGAAGTTGCTTGAAAGATAGCACCCCCCGCAATGGGACTGCAGTGTGTGCTCAACTAATATGAGCTAGATCCACGAGTGCGATAGGGTGCTCAACCAGGGACATGGTGTTGGGGAGGAAGAGAATGCTTGTGGAGCATGCCAGCCGGTGTAGGTGCTTGAAACACAGCCCCCCAAAGTTGGAGCTCATCACAGGTACTAAAGGAGGAGAGTTCAGAGTCACTGAGGAGAATCCTGATTCGGTTCCGCCGAACAACCAGAGGAGCCGCGTGTTGAGTTGCAAGATGCAAGATCACCATTGCAAAATATCTGGGATTGGCGCCAAAATTCGTAGCCATGCCCCCTCTATTCTGACTAGGACTCTTGATTTCACTAGAGGGAGGAGTCAAAGAGCCAACGGCTCAGTATGGGATGTGACCGGATGCGAAGCCACCAAAGCCCAGACACACATGTTGCTCAGTGTCTGAAAGGTTAGCACTGAACTATCTCTGGTTCTACTACTATGGATATGCTACCATTCCAGTGATACACGCTGCCTGGAGGTATTCTAATGAATGAATGTGTGTGCCTGATTTGTGGTTGCCCGGGAGGCGAGATATGAAACAACGCCCATTGCCTACGGTGTGATGTGGCCTAATTGCAATTGTGGCTGCCGGCCTGTGACCGGCCTACAGTATATCGGCATTATCACTGGCAGAGGTGGGGAGTCAGGTCCAACTGTTCTGTATGCTCCAACGAGTGTAGGTTAATTGTTAGCAATGTGCAGTGAAACTTGGCTCTTGTGTGCAGCCTACTCACAGGATAGCAGAAAGTTTAGGGCAGTGACAGGGTCTTTGGAATCTGTAATGTTGTACAGGTGAAGTCTGGATACCTCTCACATTCATCCGATGGTTGGGAACATGGAAGAATAAAAAGAAATCTCCATGGTGCATCGCCACGAAAAAGACACTGGAGGTGATCCACCCGGCATCTAGGGGACTGACAGCAGTGAGGTGATTGAGCCTGCCTTCCAACGGATGCTAACGGGAGTGCGGCGAGCGCGCCTGTCCCTGGAGGTGACTCCTACATCACCATAGCGTGGAGTGGAAAAGCAGCTGCGGTGCGGTGAGCGGTGAGCGGTGGCCATACCCTGAAACTCCTAAGTCACTTGTTATAGTGCTAAATGCTTTTTTTTTTATTGTGTTATTGTAAGTGCGCATTTTTTAAACTACATTATAAAGTAATCCTTTTTATATTGATCTGCACCATGGAGATTTCTTTTTATTCTTCCATGTTCCCAACCATCGGATGAATGTGAGAGGTATCCAGACTTCACCTGTACAACATTACAGATTCCAAAGACTCTGTCACTGCCCTAAACTTTCTGCTATCCTGTGAGTAGGCTGCACACAAGAGCCAAGTTTCACTGCACATTGCTAACAATTAACCTACAGTCTGCACTTAGTTTGTGTTTTTTCTGTTGTTTTTTCCTTTATGCTCCCCCTGGGTTGTGAGAACATATATCGATCATCGGGGCCAGTGAAGACAGTCTCTTCCAGAGGGTTTGAGCAGGGATTTCAACTTTATATAAACGTTTTTTGCACTATTATTGGTCAAATAATTCACGCACTTGATTATTATAAATCTTTATTATTCACTTATAGATTGGTGATCACTAGTATTGTTTCAGCGCCTGTTTCACACTATCACCTTGTCACATTTGCTCCAACGAGTGGCAGAGACATCTTCTGTGGCCGCAGAGAGGGACTACCTAACAATACTGTCCAATCTCTTCCACTCTGGCTGCGATGCTTCCCGCATTATCTTTTGCGGGGAATACTATAATCCCCAGCCTGGACTCAGGAGCGGTGTCCCTAGGCACTTACCATTTAATAGATTGCAACAATGCCAGCCTGTCAGAGCCTCGAGAACCCAAGGAGGACTTACCTGTTTCCACGCCGGCCGGTGTAAGAGGTCCTGAGTTAATCTCATTTACCCTGGATGGGGCATTGCCCAGGTTTGCCCAGCCGTGAGAGCCCTGCTGGAAGCTCTTCACCCTGCATCCTGGGACCAACCTTCCTGCAAGGTGACACAGACGGTGATCCCAGCGTCCAGGCAGACAATCGGCAAGGGTGCGTCCATCATTGAGGTACTGGACTGTGCCTCCAATGCTCCCGATATAACGGCCATCTCTGTGGATCAAGTGGCCGATGACTACCCAGCCGTAGTGGTGCAGGATGTCGATCCAGCATGGTCGGTGAGCCATGAAAAAGCTCACCGTTTTCTACAGCAGCATCGGCAGATGCAGCAAGCCCGAGCCCACGTGGAAGCCTACGTGGCCACCGCTGAGGAGCGTGTGGATGAATATCTACGACGCGGGTGGGCCCATGAGCATATATCAACTCCGCAGAATGAAGAAACTATAGGAGAATGTCACTTTTTTTCAAATTGATCTGTGAATATTGACGCTTGCAACTAAACACCATATTTGAGGCGAAAAATTTGTCCATGTCTATAATGAATGAGAAGGTGAAGACTGATCACAGCAAAAAGATAGGGCTGGAGTCACAGAAAGTCAGTGTTACACCTCAATATACAGTACTACATTGGACTTTTTTTGTGAGCACTAAATTCACCAAAATAAAAGACCTGAAAGATACAATCTTAAAACTTACATTTAAAGCTGAGTACCGTGTTTCAATGGTCTCAATCCATCATGGATTTTCATTTGCTAACTACACTTTACATTCTGTAATTGTGAAATCAATGTGTAAGTGAAGCTTCATATGCTTTATGCTTGTTTCATTGAGATACAAGTACTGGCAATTGCTTGTGAGGTTTATCAAAAAGACAAGGAATATTGCTACAATGGTCCAGGAACATGTAATTGCTAAGACATTTGAATGTTTCCAATGCACTTTAGAAATAAACAATGAAACAGTAGTAAATGAATCAGAGAATGATGAAGGGAAGGCAGTAACGAGAAAAGGAACTGACTGTGGTCTTGCAACATATGCCAGCTGCTCTGAAGATTAAATAAGAGAAAGCACAGTGTGTTACTGTATAATACTAGATTTGGAGAAAACAACTTTTTTTCCAGAAAAATAAACATGCTGCACCGTATAATAAAAAATGTATTTCATATACCGTAGTTCCAGCCCAACAACGTGTAATGGGTCTCGTTCCATTCCCCATTTTAGCATATAGTTTTTGTCATCACCATATAATAAATGTATTTACTAAGCCTGAAAAGGTGCTGATAATAGAAGTGCTATTTTGAATTCATTAACTGCATTTGACCTAATATAAAGTATTGTCATTTATGAATTTACATGCACATTAACCCATTATTAGTAAATTACTTGCCCTGTATTCACTAAGCACTGCTATCTGAATGGCATATCACTTAATACTTCTGACTAAGTCTGTTGTAAGCCTTCTTTAATTACTGTAATACCCTAAACAAGTTAGAACACTGACGCATATAGCAACTATTACAGTACGTTTGTGATTAATAGATACAGGAAATATAGTAAATATCTATATTTTCATTATACTTTTATATGTAAAATAAGACTAATCAAATCTATTTGGAAAGTCAAAATAAAGACATTCAGTTTTTAATAAACAGTGCTATTCCATAGTACACCTTCCAGTGCTAGAAGACATCATACAGCTCACACCAGATGATGAATAGCACTGCTTAATAAATATGGTCCACATTGTACTGTATTGTGGACAGATAACATGTGCCATGTGTGCAACATGCATACAATGAGAATAAAGTGTTGGGACATTTGCTAATTCTTTTCATTTGTGTCAGATGCCATTCAAATATTTCAGATGTGAAATACAAGTGGGATGTTATCCTTGTAACAGGTTAAAAGAAGAGCTGGGTGGAAAAAGCCTTCACCACTGCAGAATTATATTAAATCCTCATAATTACACAAAAATCTGAGAAGAAAACAGTACATTCACTACTAAAAGATTTTTGTGAGCTACTGAAAATAAATATTCAAAATTAATTATTAAAGATCATGTATATATGTACTGAGAGATTTTGTAATAATCTGCAGAATAAATAATCCTCAAAATTACATAGAAAACTGAGGATAAACAGAACCTACTAAGACATTTTTCATGACCTATTACATAGGAAAAGAAAATCCTCAGAATTAGAGAGAAAACTACAGATTTTTTTTGCAGACAAAAAATAAGCTGTTTATGTGGGCGTTTTTCTTGTGGATCTTTATATTTATCTGCAGTAAATCAATTGCAATGTTGTGGAAATCTGTAAATGGTGGAACAGAGAGAAAATTTAAATGGAAAAAATACAGATGCAGACCAACTTTCTCCACAGACGGGGGTTGCCAAGGAAAAATTACCTTGCCTCAGGGAAAACTGCCCACTACACAGAATGAAGCAGCTGCAGCTTTCATATGATCTTTGGAAATGTACCTTTTTCTTGTGGCTCTAGGGAAGATAAGTCAGACTACATCTGTAAAAGGGAAAGTTGGTAGTAGCAGAAATAGTTAGTTTTGCCAAACTCAAGTTTCAGGGAAAGTAGCACATGCCTTGAGCCATAGAAAGAAGTGTATTTCTGGTGCCTATGGAAGAGGGTCCATGATTAAGGGCCTCATGCAGTAAGCGCCGAAAAGGCTTTTTTCACCATTTTTCCACCAAAAATCCTTTTCCGATTCAGTAAGCGCCGATAAGTCTCCCAAATCGGCAATTTTAGTCCCCGATAAAATCCTTTAGGCATGCGGCTGCCGATAAGCCACTTTTCGGCACTTTTCACCACTTTTTTAAATTGGCTGAATTCAAGTAGCCCCGATCAGCTTATCGCTGCTGATCGGCAATCTAGATTTGAGATTTTTGCACCAATTCGTCCCGCCAACTAAAGTTGGCAAGTTGCAGGGATAAGTATCGGCAATAGCTCATCTCAACATTTATGGAGTCAATGGAGCGTAGACTTATAACTTTATATGAGTGTTTCCGTGGTATTGTTATAAATAAAACTTTACTTGGCATTACAGTGTCGATGTTATTCAATTAATCGTTTCACCGCTTAAGTTCATTATTGGCAGAACATCTTACTTGTGAATGTTATTATGATTTGCGTGGTACATGACTGTTGATGTTATGCTGTGTCAATGGAAAGCCCTATAGTAAACTCTTAAAGGAACAGTTCACATACTCTGAAAGATGTTATTAAAGTGTCCTGTCTTTGATTCTAATATGATGTTAAAGATTTGACACATAGCACCGATCATGCCCTTTGAAATGTTGATATATATTATATAATGCTTTGAATGGCTAACGCATGATCCAACGAAGAAATAGTTGTTATTCGTAATGTTTACATGTTGTTTGGGACATCCCTCTTTTTATGACGTCAGCAATTGCACACTCAATAACATTGCATGTTAAAATTTGACACTATGCAGTGTAATCATTTCATGTAAAGTGCTACACAGATGTATTATAAGACAACAGTTTGTGATTCATTTCACATAATCTATTTCAATTCTCAAGATGCCTTTTATTTATGAATATGCACATTAGAATTTGTTCATGTAAACATGTGTCAATCACATGCAAACTGCAACATGTTGCAACGTTGTTTGTAAAAGTTTATTTCATGGTTGTATCCAAATGAGATTACTGAGTGTTGCGTAAATAAGTCGTATATGCATTGTTAATTACATTAAGCTTTTGTGTAAAGTATCTTTATCAAGCTTCACGTCACATCTTAGTCAAATATAATCTTGGAATGATTAACACACAGAATGAATCCGTATTAGTTGTAGTGGATACACGCTTGGACTGTGCTATATGTTTCTTTCACACCATGCACGTATTAAAGTCACGTGACATAGTCACATAGCTATTTTAATGAGGACAATTACCTGCGCATTGACAGCTAGATACCTGAAGATGCTGCGAATGTTCATTAGAAGGCGGAGAATTCTTCTGGAGGAGAGGATAGCAGAGGGGCAGGATGTCATAGGGCCAGGAGAGGACAGGGACAGGGGAACGGAGGGACCGGAGTGGAGAGGGAGAGGGACAGGGAGAGGACAAGGAGACGAGAGGCCAAGAGAAAGGAGAGAAGTGGTGCCTCGTCCATGTGTGTATCGTGAGAGAACGATTTTAGATGGGATGACTGAGGATGAGATCATCGTTTCAGTTCAGCAGCAATCGTATCTCTTTATGAAGAGATACGCGAAGATTTAGATTTTGTAACAGCCAGAGGACGTGCAGTCCCTTGGCTTGTTAAAATGCTGTGCTTATTACATTATCTTGCTTCCGCGTCATTCCAGACAACTGTGGGCATAGTGGGCGGGGTCTCGCAATCGTCATTCTCGCGGGCCTCTACCCAGTTTCTATGTGCACTGAATAGACGCGCTAGGAATTATATTCATTTTCCTACAGAGCAGACAGAGTGGCTGGAAGTGAGTAATGGCTTTTATATCATAGCCGTGTGTAATGGGTGCAATCGATTGCACCCATGTTGCCTTGATCTCGCCTAGTCAGAGTGAGCATGCTTACCGCAATCGTAAACACTACCATTCCCTGAATGTCCAGGTTGTATGCGATGCCACGATGAAGATTATGCATGTGGTAGCCAGATTCCCTGGTTCCAGCCACGATTCCTCTATCCTGAGAAACTCATCAGTTTTCCATGCTTTCGAAGAAGGCTATTTTGGACCTGGTTGGCTGGTGGGTGAGTACATATTATGAAGTGTTAGCAACCCCAAATGGTGTAGTTTAGAAATTTTGCATGTTTTAATGTTTACACATTGTATAATGTTTCTGAATGTTTGTGTATGCTGGATTATAGGTGACTCAGGATACGGAATTAGGCCTTGGCTTTTGACACCAGTGCCTAACCCTCAATCTGAAGCAGAGGACAGGTATAATGTAGCACACATCTCTACAAGGTCGGTCATTGAGCGGAAATTTGGTCTGCTCAAAACAAGGTTCAGGTGCTTAGATCGAACTGGTGGGGCACTCCAATACAAGCCTGACAAAGTGTCAGATATCGTGATTGCTTGCTGCATTTTGCACAATGTTGCCCTCCGCCATAATATTGAAAGCGAGATACGTCATGGCATGGAGGAGGACGCTCCCGTACATATTGCAGGTGACAGTGAGCAAACAGACTGTGGTGTGGAGACACGGCGTAATGTGATCAGCACATATTTCTCATGTAAGCAACTAACTATATGTTCATACTAATATATATAGGTATTCATTCATGTTTCTGAAAATGACATGTGTCCAAATATCATTCACCTAGGAACCGGATGCATATCATACTCCCACCTTTATCTTCTCTGCTGTGTGAACAATGACATTTGGCATGGGTATCTAATTCATCAACACGTTGGATACAAATCACAACACAAACCAGTTTTGTGTGTACCTGAGGGAATAATGTAATGCCAATCTATATTCTGTGTCACATTGATAGTTTTGTATGCCTTAAAGACATCTTAAAAATGTCGCTAGACAATAGTTACTTCAATCTTGTAATATAGAAATGTTCACTTTTAGTCTGACGTGTGTGACAATGATGTGTAGCATATTGTGTTTTTGATTTCACATTGTTCATATCTCTTCTCAATTTTTATATCACATTGTAAACTGTAACATTGTACTTGAAAAAACACAAATAACATGTGATGCTCATTAATCATAATTTTCTTAACCTTTCTAATTTTGACAGTCCTGTTACTCCAATGACTGTTCATCGAATGACTTTTAATTAACATCTGTAACAAGAGGGACAAACAGCACGACAGGTATTGTAATAGTATGTTGAAGCATTACTGAATGCAAAACTGTTCAGCTTTTAAATATGTCATTCGTGTATTGTGTCCGTGTTGTTGGCTTGATGTTTGTGTTCTTGGATAGTGTCTGGAAATGTTATGAACTACATTAGATAACCTGTCAGTATTAAGAGTTGACGACATCAATTCATGCACATGAGCGAGGTGAACGGTCAATGGATGTTTTTAGGAAATAATCAACATGTGCTAAACATCATTACCATTGCAATCTATGTCATTAGTTGTTCACTCTCTTCATGTTCATCTTCATTAATACATTGTCACATGTGTATCTTCTACTTAAAGATGTGTGTTGATTTAAAGTACTTTGAATTTGGATAGAACTGTTTACAGCAGGAACAATATTGTTGTCAATGTTAACATATTTGGATACATTAGTAAACACAATGATAATGTTATCAATTAAAAGTTTATTTGATGAACTCGACTTAGGAATAATGATAAAATCCTTAAGAACAACTGTTAACATACTAACATTAATGAATTACAAATGTTGACCGTAAAAATTGTGATAAAAATGGGACATGTTTATGTGTGTGTGTGTGTTTCTGTGTAATGCATGTATTTGTTAAGCAATGTATAGTTACATACATTAGTGTGTATTTAAATCATACCCTTCACTTACGTAGGCATGTGTTTAATTACGAATAATAGTAATAATCAAATATTCTTCATCGTGTGTTGTTCATTTTAACACAAAGGTGAATGTGTTAATCAGTTGTACATAACATTTATGACATAATGTATGTTATGTTGGCACGACAATATAGGTGTTAACAAAACATTAACACGTCATTGTTCTTAAAACAAGGTCACAATTTGTATTGTATACTTTCATATACTATGTATAAGAGTAATAAATATCAATGTAGCTGACAAGATATTTAACATTAAAGCTTCAAATATATACTACAGAATTGTGTTACAATCCTGATAATGTTGTTTGAACATATCATACCACATTATAATACATATAATGTTTGCTAATATTGCATACATATGTAACTATTATTATAATCTATTTGTGTTAGCAACATCATCATGATAATTAATTGCATAGTATCAAATTTCACAGTAGGCTATATAAGTGTCATTGTCGTAATCAGCGCGACAGTGTTTGCAAGCATTGCTACAGTGGCGGCCAGCTTTAATCTAAAGCGGCTACCTCCGCGGGTATTTTTAACCCGCGGACGGCGCGTGGCTATCTTCGGCCCACACCTCGGGCGCTTTCAGTGATAAGCGCCATTAGCGCTTATCTATTGAAGCGGCCGCCGTGCGGGAAACTCCGATTCAAATTGGAGAAAAGCCCCGCGTTTAGCGCGCATTTAACCCGGCAAGCTTTAGAATAAAGCTGGCCGGGACAGTACATATTGATTACAATTTCTTGTATAGACGCGTCACACTCTGGTAATTTTTTGATTGGTCCATCTCAAATGATATATTGGTCCCATGTATTCATAAGCGAAAGCAGTGAAATAGAGTAAAATAAAAATGCTGCAACCTTCCACATTTATGTATATTTCATCATCATAACGCTCTACTAATCTGCATATGCTTGGCGATCTTAACACATAAGGTACATATATGTTTCTACATCACGGAGCAATCTAATCACCAAGAAGACTGTAATATTTAAAAATCCGCTGTTCACATTAATACAGATATGTGTGTTCCGGTGCCTGAATACATAATAATGTGCACGCACAACGTGTGTTGCGGGCACACACAAGTAAGCTGCGGTCAAAGTGTTTGCGCATGCGCACGACGATGTGTACACTGTGCGTCCAAGACATGTCCCTCCATAGTGCTGCTAGCAGTACACAGATGATCGCGGAATATGCATATATAGAATAATAAAAATGTCACTTCTACACACGTACATATAGTAACGTTTACAAGTGAGGTGTGGCCACGCCCAAAGCGGACGATCACCCAATGAGTGTAAACAACACGTGTGAGGTCATGTCCACGCACCATGAAACTCACGCAAACACCCCTCCCACTGAATGATCATTGGCCTAAAGCGCTGTGCACGCAACGCCCCACCGGCGTGCGCGCCTGACAGACTGCAGAGTGACCGTACCAATAACCGACGGTCACAGGCAACACTGTGTCACGCGCGCACGTAGGGTGGGGGGGCGGCGCATCGGTAACATTTGTCAGGACGCATTGTGACATGAGCACATAGCCACGTCACATGTCGGCGACACGTACATTGTTTTGATATGTTGAATGGTAAACAATGAAGTGTGTGTGTGTGTGTTACAGTTACTGTTACCGTTACAGTGAAAACAATATGCTTCACAATCAGTTATAATGATTTAATAATGACTCCGCAACAAATGTGTAGTCATGTATGTTAATGTAGTAATTTCTTATCTGACTTATGATATGTATGTACTGTGTATTTGTAAGCATGTCTGCAATGTGACGATTCATACTGTCATTTGTCTAATACATTGTGTATATTAGTCAGATGATGCTGTTTTATTTTAAAATATATTATTCATGTAAATGAAAAAATTACAAATATGTTTACCTTTATTGTAGAACTCAGAACTCAATTTGCTGGAACACATCGCTCCAGTTAGACACATCACAGTAGAGGCAACTCTTATTCGAACAAAAACCAGTGGCAATTCCCCAAAAAAACCAGGAAACACCCAGGTACATTCTGAATACATGCCTTAAACTTTCCTTAAACTAGCCCCAGCATTTCTGCATTGATTAATGGCCTATCAGATTAACAGCGGGGGTCCCTGGCAGTCCCATTCAAACTGAATTGGACTGCCAGGGATCCCTGCTGTGTTAATCCTATGGGTCGTTAGTCAATGCAGAAATGCCTTAAACGTGCCTCAAACTAGAACATACCCAGCACATACCCAGCACATACCCAGAATGTAACCCGGCTAGTTTACGGCAAATGTTAGAATAAACGTTGCCTCTACTGTCAGGATCAGGCATGGTTGAGTCAATCGTTGAATCCTGATTCATACACATCTCGGTGACCAAGTCATATGGCTCCACAGTGTTTTCTTGAAACAACACGGGCGGAGGTAGGTACACATATTCTCTGTTTTCACATGCACACTCGTATTGTGCCTGTAAGTTTGGACAAATACCGTAGTAGTTATGTCCATCTTGCATGTCGTATTGTTGAAGGCATGGTGCAGGCATCTCAGCAGACGCGACAGTCTGTGAGCGTTCATTGTTACTGGTAGTAGGCAAAAATAGGCTATTTAGCAGCAGATATGTTCCATGTTCCATGGTAATTTTAAACGAGGAAACAACATGCCAAAAGCTGTATCTTTCCCCTGGTCTAGGAGTTAAACGCTCAAAACATTCATTTGCGGATAAAGTGAAACCAACAGAAGTTTTCCAATTTTTCTGATTGGCTGCTTGTTTGTAGTATGGATACGTTTCCATGATAAAGGCATAGATGTCACTGACTGTAGCCCGTTGATCAGCATTTGCTTCGATTGCTTGATAAATCATATACTTGTATGATTGTAGAGGTTTGCAGAGAAATGTACTTGCAACTGCCATGTCTTGTCCCTTGTAGTGTTCTGTTTAAAAGCTTAACACATAAGCATGTAAGCTACATTTGAGAATGGTAACATTTTATCTCTGCGGTATTTCTCAAGGTTAAAATACAAAAGCGAACTTGTAAGCCTAGACATTCTCCCACAATAAATATTTTTGGATAATTGGATGATGTCTTTGTATAAAGCTTCAGTATTTTCTCATGAAATGAAACTTAACTTCATGCTTATACAATTATAAAGGGACATCAAAGTAGAATCATTTCATTCCAATAACACTGTGTGTTGATTAAGCAATATAGAGATAATATACATAGTTAGCCAGACATAATAACATTTAGAGATACACACTATATATATATATAGTGCCCGTGCGATGGCCAGCAAGGGCAGCGAGGAGCATGTATGCGCGTCCCCCGTGGGCTGAGGGGGCGCGCACACCGGACGCGTCACTAGGCGTGCGGAACGCCGTGCTGCGGGCACCACAGGGAGAGGAGGTAACGGGACGGATGGCACCACAGGGGAAGGTAAGGGAGCTACCGCGGGGGAGAGGGAGCAGGGAGGATTATGGCAGGGACTGTGGGAACGCGTGGGTACGCGAGACCTGCGGGGAACTCGCTGCGGCAAGGGGAGAGAGGTATACACTGAAGGAAAGGAGTGAGAAGGGGCAGGAAGGATAACGGGAGATGGGAGAGAGGGAGAGGAAGAGGAAGGAATCTCCTGAGTCGTCATAGTATCCCCCCCTTGAGGATCAATCTCCCAGTGATCATTCCACGGTTTAAGGGGGAATTTCTGGCGAAACTGAGACAGCAACCTTGGGGCATGGACATGATGTGCCGGTACCCAGGACCGTTCCTCAGGACCGTAGCCCTTCCAGTGAACCAGAAACTGGAGTCCTTTTTTGGAAATATGTGAGTCGATGAGAGACTGAATCTCGTATTCTTGCTGACCCAGGGTGGACACTGGATTGGGTCTCCGAGAGGGATCCGGGAAATGAGGACTGGCCACAAATTCCTTCAGGAGGGAAAGATGGAAGACTGATGGAATTTTCATCGAGGGGGGAAGCTCAAGGCGATAGGCCATGGGATTGACTTTCTCCAGGATTTTAAAAGGACCCAAGAATCTGGGGGATAGTTTGGGTGAAGGGGACTTGAGCCTGATATTCCTGGATGACAGCCAGACCAAATCACCAGGCTTAAATGAAGAACCTCTTTGATGGTGACGATCAGCTTTGATCTTTTGCTTGGCCACCGCAGACCGTAAGGACTTGAGAATTATCTTCCAGGAGTGTTGCAGGTTGGTGATATGAGAGTCGGCTGCAGGAACTCCAGAAGGAGAAGGTGAGAGAGGGAGACTACTGGGGTGAAACCCACAGTTAATGAAGAAAGGGGACTCCTGAGTGGACTCGTTCTTTAAGGAATTGATGGCAAATTCTGCCCATGGAAAAAGATCCACCCAGTTATCCTGCGAGTCGGAAATGAAGCATCTCAGATACTGTTCGAGGGTTTGGTTCATCCTTTCAGTTTGACCGTTGGTTTGTGGATGATAACCCGAGGAGAACAGGAGGGAGATACCCAATCTTTGAGAGAAAGCTCGCCAAAATTTCAAAATGAACTGGGACCCCCGGTCTGAGATGATGGAAATGGGCACGCCATGTAGCCTAAAGATCTCTCTGGAGAATACATCTGCCAAGGTAGCCGAGTTGGGAAGACGCTTGAGGGGAATAAAGTGAGCTTGCTTTGAAAATCTGTCAACTACGACAAAAATAGTGTTCATCCCTTTGGACACTGGCAGTTCAACGATAAAGTCGATCGAAATGTGTTTTCTGGGTTGTTCAGGGATGGGAAGGGGTAACAGAAGTCCAGAAGGCTTATGATGTAGGGTCTTACTCTGGGCACAAACGGGATAGGCGGAAGTAAAATTGAGAATATCTTGATTCATCCTGGGCCACCAAAAAGTCAGTTTGATGAGATCAGCCGTCCTCTTGAAGCCTGGATGACCAACTGCTCTGGAGGAATGACCCCAAAGTAAGACTTTATGGCGGAAATGTGGAGCCGCGTAGAGACGTCCTTCTGGTACCCTGAACCTGCTGGGGATATGTGCTTGTGCCTTATGGATTTCATCCAATACATCAAAGTTGTTAGCCGAGACTATGCATTTGGCCGGGAGAATGGGTTCTGAGCTTTATTTGACCTCGGAGTCGGAGGTAAACTGATGAGGAAGGGCGTCCGCTTTAACATTTTTGGTACCAGGGATATAAGAGATGGTGTAGTTGAAGCGGGAAAAGAAGAGTGACCAGCGAGCCTGGCGGGAGCCCAAGCGGCGAGCACCCTCAATATATAACAAATTTTTGTGGTCGGTGAGAATGGTGATTGGTTCTTTGGAACCCTCTAACAGATGTCTCCATTCCTGAAGAGCCAACTTAATGGCCAACAGTTCACGATTACCGACATCATAATTCTTTTCTGCTGCTGAAAATTTCCGTGAAAAAAAACCACAAGGATAGAGTTTCTCTTGAGGAGAAGTCCTCTGGGACAGGACTGCACCAGCTCCTACATCTGAGGCATCAACCTCCAAAGTAAAGGGAAGGGAGGTATCTGGATGACGCAGGATGGGGGCAGAGACGAACGCCTTCTTGAGGGTTTCAAAGGCTGAGATGGCCATTGGTGACCAGGATGAGACATCGGCGCCTTTCTTGGTCAAGGCGGTGATGGGAAGGGCAATGGAAGAATTTTTTTTGATAAACTTCCTGTAATAATTAGCGAAGCCAAGAAAACGTTGCACAGCTTTGATCGAATTAGGGAGTGGCCAATCGAGAACCGGCATAAACTTCTCTGGGTCCATGGAGAAACCCTGGTTGGAGATGATATAGCCTAGGGAGGCTGTGGAAGCCTGGTGAAACAAACATTTTTCCATCTTGGCGTAAAGACGGTTAGAACGTAGCCTGGAGAGCACAAGTTTGGTATGCTGAATGTGTTCCTCAAGATTTTTAGAAAAAATAAGGATGTCGTCCAGATAGACAATAACAAAGGTACCCAAAACATCACGGAAGATGTCATTCATAAATTCCTGAAAGACGGCCGGGGCATTACACAACCCAAAGGGCATAACAAGGTATTCATAGTGTCCAGAACGTGTGTTAAATGCTGTTTTCCACTCGTCTCCCTCCCTTATGCGAATGAGATTATAGGCACCCCTTAAGTCAAGTTTTGAAAAAATAGAGGCCCCTTGGAGACGATCAAACAGTTCAGAAATGAGCGGAAGCGGATACCTGTTTTTCACCGTGATCTTATTGAGTCAGCGGAAGTCTATGCAAGGCCTTAGAGATCCATCCTTCTTCTTCACAAAAAAAACCCCGCACCGGCAGGAGAGGTGGAGTTGCAGATGAAACCTTTCTCCAGGTTCTCTTGAATATAAGTAGTCATGGCCTCGGTCTCCGGGATGGAGAGTGGGTAAGATTTAGACTTCGGCAGGATAGTCCCGGGGATGAGGTCGACCGGGCAATCGTACGGGCGGTGAGGAGGAAGGACCTCTGCTTGTAACTTGTTGAACACATCCAGGTACTCATGGTACACGGCAGGCAAGGGCGAACGGTCGGTAGGTACGGAGTCCAGACCAGCAAGCACAACCACAGGAGGAACCGCTGGCGTAGTATCTGCGGACGAGGGCCACTGGATGGGCACGGTACCAGACCAATCAATGCGCGGATTGTGGAGTTGAAGCCAAGGCAATCCTAATATAATTTGTACTGAAGGAGACTGGAAAACGTCAAAGACAATTACCTCCTTGTGACCATCAGCCAGGGTCAAGGTAAGAGGAATAGACTCCCAAATGATGAAAGCAGGCTGGAGTGGTCGTCCGTCGATGGCCTCAAGGCCAACTGGGCTCTTCCTTCTGACCATGGGGATTTGATTCTCCTCTGCAAACTGCTGGTCCAGGAAATTACCGCCCGATCCGGAATTTATGAACGCTTCGACCTTTACGACAAGGTTGGGACCCTCCAGTGTGGCTGGTAGCATCAGCTTCTTTGGGAGAGTTTTGAAAGGAGAGGGGTTAGGAGAGACTGTACCCAGTAGAAGCCCCTCTACCTTTACTGAGTGTGCCCGTTTCCCGACTTCAAGGGACAATTCTGGAGACTATGTTCCGAGGAAGCACAATAGAAACACAGCCGGTTCTGGCGCCGCCGCGCTCTCTCGGTTGCCTGGAGTTGTTGACTGCCAACCTGCATAGGTTCTGAAGACTCCAGGGCCAGGAGAGGAGTAGCGACTGACCTGTGAGACATAACAGAGGAAGAAGAATGGGAACAGTGCCTCTCGTGTCGTCGCTCTTGCGTGCGCTGATCCATGCGTACGCTCAGGGTGATGAGTTCCTCCAGGGATGTAGGCTGGGCGTGAGTGGCCAGATCGTCTTTCAACGTATCTGAGAGTCCATGCCAGTATGCCACTGCGAGTGCCTCATCATTCCATTGCACTTCGGCGGCTAGCGTACGGAACGCGATGGCGTATTTGGCAGCTGAATTTTGACCCTGAGAAACATGGAAGAGTGAGAAGGCAGCTGTCTCGTGCCATGCGGGGGTATCAAAAACAAGTTGGAATTCACGTCTGAATAACATATAATCTTGCATTATTTCGTTACCACGTTCCCATAGAGGAGAGGCCCAGGCAAGGGCGTCTCCAGTGAGTAGGGCGTAAATCTTAGCACGGCCAGTAGGAAACAGGGAGGGAGACATCTCAAATTGTACCTCACATTGGTTTAAGAAACCGCGGCAGTTGAGGGGGTTCCCATCATAGCGACTAGGAGAAGGAATCCGTGGGCCAGGACCGGTGTAGGTGTTGGCCATTGTTGGTGCAGAAACCGTGGAACCCTCCTGACGGGTGAAGGTGGCTAATTGCTGAGACACCGTGGCCAGCTGATCGCTAACAAAGAGTAAGGCCTCTATGGTAATACTTGTACCCACCTCAGGGGGGTCTGCGTTTGTTGGGCTCTGCATAATGTCACTCCTGTATGCCCACAGACCACGCTAGACCCCAGTACTGAGGTGGGAACGGTATGATACCACACACCCACAGCAGTGGGAGCAAGCCTGGAGTGTGGTATAGCGTTGCTGGGCCTGTTGAAAGAGTTGTTAGCATATACTTGCAACACTTGGGGAGTGTCCGAGAGAATAGTCGTGTCCATTTGCCAATGTTCAGGGAATCCAGAGAGTAGAATCGTCAGAGAGCAAGCCAGGTCCTAGGAAGCCAGAGGTCAGCGAAGTCGTATGCATAGCAGGGTTCAAGGGGTTACCAGAGAGCAGAGTAGTCCAGGGAGAGCAGGGGTCAAAGCCAGGGAAATCCAAAATAACACAGGAGCAGGTATTCACAGGAGCACAGAGGGAGCACAGCATAGGACAGGTAACACAGAGGGAAACAGGAACTATGCAGAGCGAGGAAGAGGTGGACAGACGGGGATTATAAAGGGAGGTGTACCAATGGTAGAGAGGGGAGGAGTAGAGAGAGAAGTGGGAGAAACAAGAGCTAGGTCAGGGAGAGAAGAGGAGGAGACAGAAGGGGCAGTCCTGGGAATGGCCTAAACAGCTTGGGAGGCGGAGACAGGGAAATCCTGATAAGGAGAGTCTGTGCACGCGGCCCCTGTAAGCTGGGATTGCGCGTGCACAGACTGCAACACAGGTGCAGCCCGCACGGAGCAGGGAAAGGCAGCAGGATGGGGACGGAGCCAAGCAGAGGGAAATGCGGGCAAGGCCTGTGCCCGTGCGATGGCCAGCAAGGGCAGTGAGGAGCATGTACACGTGTCCCCGTGGGCTGAGGGGGCACGCGCACCGGACACGTCACTAGGCGGGCGGAACGCCGCACTGCGGGCACCACAGGCAGAGGAGGTAATGGGATGGATGGCACCACAGAGGAAGGTAAGGGAGCTACCGCGGGGGAGAGGGAGCGGGGAGGATTATGGCAGGGACTGTGGGAACGCGTGGGTACGCGAGACCTGCGGGGAACGCGCTGCGGCAAGGGGAGAGAGGTATACGGTGAAGGAGAGGAGTGAGAAGGGGCAGGAAGGATAACGGGAGATGGGAGAGAGGGAGAGGAAGAGGAAGGAATCTCCTGAGTCGTCACACGTAAACACATATCAAAAAAGGTTGGATACCAAAGCTCTGTTGTTGCTAGATAACTGCCCTGCCCATCTGTCTGCCGATAGCCTAATAAGCAGAGATGGCAAAATACGATTCAACTACTTATCCAAAAAAACACATCAAAAATAGAGCCGCTGGATCAAGGCTCAAGATGAACGTTCAATGAATTGAAGATGAACTTCTGAAAGACGCTGATACAGCGAATAATCCAGGATGAGGATTCTGTTGTACAAAAGAAAAAAATACATATGGAAGCGCAGTCAAAGGGGTACTTGTAAGAAAACACCTTTTTATTAAATTATGTCAATATCATCACAAACAATAACAACAATTGTCAAATTAAATACAAAAAATATTAATAAAAAACAACAAGTGGAAGTGGGTGCATTACTGAAAGGATTCTGTTACAGCATTTTTAAAGAAGCTAAAGTATGGCGGTGAAGTATGGGAAGCAAGCACAAAAATTTGCATTTTTAAATGTTGGAGAAACGTAACTGGTGCAAGTCTGGTACCGGCTAACTTCCAGGTAGCCAGTGACAGTGATGAAGAGAATGACTTTGAGGGCTTCACAGACGAAGAAGTTGCCGCTGCAAAACTATTCTTTGAAAGCTATGTTAATGAAGGCCTCACAGAAAATGACATGGCCAATGCAGAAAGAGTACTGGAACCGTTCGTTGATAGGGAAAGTGGGGCCATGATAGAATCTTTGGTAGGTGGGGACAACAGCTGTCCTACCTATGAGCATATAACTGACTCAGAAATAATTGAAAACGTTACTAGCGAAAATCATGATTTGGATGCAACCGTAGACGATGAGGATGAGGAACCAGAGCTGTCACCTAAGATCACAGAGACGCTCACAGGTTTGCAAACTGGACTTACATTTCTTGAAACAGAAAATGTAGATTCCATTTCAGTTTTACAGTTAAAACGCTTGATTGAAATCGTTAAAAAGAAGCAAAGTTATGCAATGAAACAGTCAACCCTCGATAGTTTTATAAAAAATGAAGCACTTTAAGGTTTACTCTCAAGTTTGTTTGTTAATGTACGGTATGCTTTCCGTAGTAGTTGAATGAACACGGAGTGCATTACACTGTTTTCCCTTTTCTTCAGAATTATAGTCCCATAGTTAAATTTAAAACACGAATGTAACTGGAATGTAACACGTAGAAAAATAGTTGTGAGTACAGTACTGTATCAACAGTATGTGTTTTTTGTGTGGACGAAAATGTTGTTTATAGTACAGTATTTATGAATACTGTACGACACACGATTCTTCGTGTCTTAAATACTTAATTGTACAATGTATCAGTACAAGTTTGAAAGAATACAACTAGCTCAAATGGATTAGGCTATTAGGCACACTAACCCCAGGAGGGATCAACAAGGAATTAAACTTGAGGTGTTTCTAAGCGGGATATCCTCGGTTACTCCTTTTTCTAATTTTTTGAGCTTTTTTATTGTGTGCTCTGTTGTGCCCTGCATCTAATTCATCTCTTATCCTCATCTATAGAGCATACATATCTATGGCGGCATGATTGCCCTTGAACTCATGAGGGATTGTCCGTGGTCGTATCACTAATCAAGTTATTCCACGGTTGCAATCTGCTATATGCCAGGGATCCTTCTTTGATGTCGTTGCTCACTGCCTACCTCTATCCCACAGCCTCTGGCATACCATGACTTTAATTAGATTCAGGTACCATTGCATTTGGGTGGTGGATAGGGCATTAGTGCATATATATCCCTTTAACTGCATAGCACATCGATAGGCTGTTATTGAGTAATTGTATATTATTGTACTTAGTACTGCACACAGACTAGATACATGACCAGACTGTTTGTTCTCACTAAATCTGCATTGATCTTTTAGGTATTACTCAATTTTTGACTTATACACAGAATGCTGGAACCTTTAGGTTTTACAAACACACATACTTTTTTACTTGCAGTTTATTACTCATATAGAATGGTGGATCATCATTACTACACAGGGTTGCCTCATGTGAGACAACATGGGGCTGTTCGTGGTAAACACTATTATTTTTTTACTTTTTTGGCATCTTGTATAACTAACATGTTACATCAGTAGGTTAAATGCGCACTCATGTCCTTCAAGTATAATGACGTCACTGACATATTTGGAATGGGGGATATTACCACTCAGGCTGGGAGGTTACTGTTTCCCCGATCGTCAGGGGAGGCTGTCGGTTCTACATCCAGGCAACCAGGATTACTTCAGTGATGTCATAGACTCCGCCTACTCCACACAACTCTACGTGGTAATTGGATGACGGGCTTCCCTCCTCTCTCCACAATCAGCTGTGGCATTTTAAAACCTGAGTGATAAAAATGTGTACAGTACTGTAAGTCCCTGTTCTGGTGTCAGGGATGGAGTAAAGGTATATATTGCCTACACTCACAAACCTCATCTTTCCACATTCTATAAATAACTTTTAAACTTTTTACGCACAAAAAACACTCTCAGCTTTATCCTATTGCTGGAGCATCCCCTGAACCCCTATACTATGTTCAGGGTACCTGAGCATTTATCTGGGCACCCCTCCGTATACTGGGATCCCCTGTATGTTGCAGGTTTACATTAACCCCTTCATGCCCCATTTACTTTGTCTGGATTATGCTGCAGCAGGAATCCTAGTGGTGAGTCGCAAGAACGTTTTCAGGGTAGGAGTTTGCCCAGAGCAATATGCGTGGCTGTATTCGAGAATCTCACTTGATTCCCGGATCCAACTTTTTGGGTATCCTATAACTCCGGAACCCCAATATATAGACACATTCTGTGAAGACTTTCTCCGGCAAACCCACCTTGAAACTTACAGTGGCGGCCGCCTTTAACCTCCTGGGGCCGCCACGCGGGCTTTTTAAAAACGCGTGCAGATGCGGCGTTTTTTTGCTGTTTTCCAGCGCCGCGGGCGCTTTCAATGATAAGCACCATTAGCGCTTGTCTGGAGATGCGGACGACGCGCGGAGGACCCCGGCTCAAATTGAAAACATGCCCGCATTTTTACGGGCAAGCTGGAGGTTTAAAGGGGCCGTGACAGTACAGCCTAGAAATCTCCTGGTCCCAGCACCCCGAGAAAGGCAAAACACAGAAAAATCTTTAATGTCGCAAAATTTGCACACAGTCACAGTAATTAATTTCTGACATCTGGGCCCAAGAGCTAACACACGGATCAGAGGTACCCAAGGGGGCTGAACTTTAATTAGTGAGCCTGGGTACCCCTTCACCGTCACAGAAGTATTATAGAACAGGGTGTGGGAACCCTGGGATGCTGGATCGGGTGGAGAGGGGTGAGTGATTGGTAGCCACATATAGTGACAAGAAGGAAAAGGCAAGGGAATTATCCCAGAAGCAGAGAGGGTTCAGGAGTATAGAGTGTAGAATGTGTCATCTATAAAATGTTGTATGAGATGTAATGTGATTGTTGATGTTTGCAATAATTTTTTGTACAAGATGGTTGGTTCCCCTCCCCCCTCCTTTATTTTCTTTTTGTACCCCTTCCCTTCCAATTTATGCTTGATAACTTTAATAAAAATATAAGTTAAAAAAAGTTTTTTTTTATAACAAGTGCAGATCAAAACAGGTAAAATCCTTTTGTGGATTTGCCCCAGCAGAACACATTTTTTGGGGGAAAGCCACAAAAATCCAGAAAACAGATTTGGGTTGATTTGCCCATCTCAACCTGTAACCATGCCAAGGTACACCCTATAAGCAAGTCCTACACTACCAATTTTATACTGTGTGTTTTGGATTTCTTCCCCTGGAAAGCAAAAAAAGGGAATAATATAACAATATAGCAAATAGCATGGAATGTGTGACGTATGCGGTACCTGAGGGGTTAATATTTAGAAGCACTATATGAGCTACAGTGCAGTTAAGACTGGTTAAAAGCCAGGAGAGCCCTAGTAAATATACTATATATATATATATATATATATATATATATATATATATATATATATATATATATATATATATAGTGAGAGAGAAAAAAAAGGCCCTAAATAAAGCACTCTAGTATTTGTATCAGTACAAATCACATAAGGTTTATTAATGTATTGTCACAGAACAAAAATGGTTAAAACAAAGCACAGATATGTTTAAAATACAGCATGGATCCCCTGTACATTACAAGGCCAAACAATTCCCTCAAAGAAAATGCCCAGGATACACTCAGATAGTATTCTGAAACACCTGACAAAATAAACCTGGTGTGACACCCAACAGACTAAATAGTCACAGCTAAGGCTATGTAATCATCTGCAAAGATCAGAGTCACAGCTAAGGCTATGTAATCATCTGTAATGAAGTCTAATATGCCTACTAGCCCCTGCAATATAGAGTTTGTCTGAAGCGACAATAAGTGGCAGGTAAGTGACAGCAGAGATACACAGATTAAAGCCTAAGAATACATGTTAGCCTATAGCTAGAGATAGTGATACATCACCTATGGTCAGGTACAGTGTGGTCGGTGCATTCAGGGTGGAACAAGGAGGGATGTTAGAGCATGGTAATGTGACCCAAAGAGGGGACAAACCAGGGGATCCTGCCTGCTGGACCTGCTCCTACGCGTTTCGGCACACAGCCTTCTACTGGGAGTTGTGATCTAAGCAGGGTAACATGCAGGTTTAAAAAGGGAACTAATTGGGCTAGTGGGGGTAATCACCTGGCAAAAATCAGACTGACATAGATTAAGCAGAGGACAAACAGGTGTAAGCTAAGATTGAGGCTGATGGAGTAAGAGATGGTCATAGGTTATCTACCAATGAAAAGTTCATTATTGTAGGTGCACTCACACACCTCCGAAGTAGTCACTAATTACATGAATACCTGCCTGGTGTATCCAATATATGGCAGTAGCAGAAAGCTTATCCTCAGGCTGTAGCACATAATGTACCTCAGAGCCACAGATGAAATGAATTAATGGCATAATGTGTTTAAGGGCAGTGAACGGGCTTCCATATGTCACTGCGCATGTCCGTGACGTCATAACGTCGCGTCGGGTAAGGCAGGGCGCCCTGAGCTTAGTAATGGGCACTAGTGAGGCAGAAAGTGTCTATGGGCAGTTCACTGCGCATGCGCGGCTCTGTGTCTGGTATATCCGTGTATTAGGCAGGCTGAATAAGCCCTGCATCACGTCTCGCGCATGCGCGCCTCTGCATAGTGGTCTCAAATGTAATGAGCAGTCAAAAGAGCACACATATCTGCTCACCATGATCGCAAAGCGCCCACAAATATAGCTAATGTAAGCACAATGTACATAAGGATTAGCCTAATTCATTCAAAGTGCAAAGGTAACCTAAGGAGTAAAAGCTCATCAAATATAGCCCCCAAAAGGGCAACCAGGCAAACAATTGTGTGGTCCGCATCACTGTGGAAGCCATAAGAATAGATGAAGCACATATTGCTTAAGGCATGACATATAACATCCAAAGATAACTATTAAGGGATGCTATAGGAGTGATATAATGTTGTACAATTGTTATTAGCAGGTAAGTGCATGTAGGTATGATCCATACCCATACATCAATAAATGTATAGACTTGTGCACAAATGGGATTCAATGAAAGATAATCTTCCACAAAACTGTGGACTAACAGTATGATAGCACATACATGATGGAACGGGGCAATAGAGTTCTCCAATAGATCACTATTAGAATATATGATATTGACATATCAGTGAAAGTACATAGGCTCCAATGCCCAAATTAACGTCCAGACTTGGAAGAATAAACATGGTGTGTGGTTTTCTTTTTTGCTGTAATAACGTCAGATGGTCTCCTTCCGGATATTAGTCTTTAAATAAAGACATAAGATGATAAACGTCATGATGATGCATAAATCAGAAATTAGTCCTTCTTGAATGGTTCAAGTAGAGTGTGGAGCAGTGCTGACCAAGACAGCCAAGAGTCTTTATGGAAATATCCAAACGGTGAGGCGATGAGAGTCGTGTATAGTTGGGAACCAGCCATGTAATATGCAAACCCAGGACTCTGTGGATATAAAAACAGGGGTTGGGGAAAGGGAGACAGAGAGAAGTGTATGAGATTCTCATCACTAATTTTGTACTTGAAAAGCCAGGGGATGTCAAAAACATTCAAAGGATGGTCATGGCAGTGTGGTATAGTACAGGATGCCTATATAAACATTGCGAAACCCAGGTAGTCATTAAGACCCCTGGGAATCATTGAATCCATCTGTACAATCCACCTCGACTCCCTGCGTAATAATGCCCTTTCTAAGTCGCCTCCTCTGAGTCCCAAACTTACCCTCTCAATCGCAAATGCTTGTAAGAGGTTAAAGTCTGACAAGTGTACCTCAAAGAAATGTCGGGCTACCGAGGTGATTTTCTTAAACGCCTGAAGGTCTTTTGAGGCGTTTTTGATGTTCCTTACATGTTCAAGTATTCTAAACCTTACTTCACGGGTTGTCATCCCTATATAAGGGAGCCCGCAAGGGCAGATGACACAATAAATGACGCCTTTAGATTTGCATCCCAGACAGTCTCTTATTTTAAAGGTATGGTTCTTGGAAGAGTCTGTGAATACCTCTGTCTGATACATATACCGACAGGCAGAACAATTTTTACATTTATAGAAACCCTTTTTTCTCTTAGCTGTTGAGAGGAAAGTTGTTTGTATGGTAGGAACAAAATGACTAGTCACTAATTTGTTTCTAAGGTTGGGCGATTTGCGACTGCTCATTGTAATTCTGTCGCCTAGGGCTTTTTTGAGATCTGGGTCTGTCATTAGAATCTGCCAATGATTTTGAAGTGTAGTACGTAATTGGCACCATTGTCGGTTATAAGTACCTATGAAGCGGATTTTACAGTCGGCATGGGCTTTGCTTTTAGGATACAATAAAGTGTCTCTGGGGGTAGCTAGAGCTAATTTATAGCCCTTGTCCACATTGCGTTTGCTATACCCTCGCTGGCTGAATCTTTCCCTCATCTCTCCTGCCCTTGTGGAAAAGTCTCTCTCAGAGGAGACATTGCGTCTAAGTCGCAGGAATTCACTTTTAGGGATGCCTCTGATTTGGTGTTCAGGGTGGAAGCTGGATGCGTGAAGTATGGAATTTGTGGCTGTCTTTTTGCGAAAGATGTCAGTATGCAATGTGCCATCAGGACCTATATTGATAGAAAGGTCCAAAAATTCTACCTGCGTATTGCTACAGCTAAAGGTGAGTTTGATGTTCATGTTGTTGTGGTTGAGAACATCGACGAAGTCCCTGAACCCCGCGGCGGTACCCCGCCAGAGGATCAGCACATCATCGATGTATCTCAACCACAACAACACGTGTTGAGTGAATATAACGTTATCCTCAGAGAACACAACCTCCCGTTCCCACCAGCCCAGGAAGAGGTTGGCATAGGAGGGTGCGCAGGTGGCCCCCATCGCAGTACCTCTTTTCTGCAGATAGTACCTACTCCTGAAGATAAAGTAATTATGAGTGAGAATAAATCTCAATAACTTCAGGATAAGGTCCATCAGTCCAGTGGAGACATTCTGCATGGACAGATAAAATCGTGTGGCGCGCAGACCATCCTCATGATCAATACATGTATAGAGAGACTCCACATCACAAGTCGCCAGAAGAATATTCTCATCGACTGTGATGTGGGCTAAGCGCGCCAACACGTCCATGGTATCTCGAATATAAGATGGTAAAGTCTCCACTGAACATTGCAGAAAAGAGTCTATAAATCTGCAGATGGGTTCGCATAACCCACCTATGCCTGATACTATAGGCCTCCCTGGGGGGTGGGTCGGATCCTTGTGCACTTTCGGCAACAAGTAAAACGTGGGGACTCTAGGAAATTTAGTGATTAAGGCCTGACTATTACGTTCAGTGATATAGTTGTCTAATACTGCTGACCTCAATATGCGGTCGATCTCAGCTTTATAGCGGATAGTGGGGTCTGAGGCAATTTCTGAATAACATGTATGATTTTTTAGTTGTTTGTAAGCTTCTTTTTCATACATCACCTCAGGCCAGATGACTATATTGCCGCCTTTGTCGCTGGGTTTGATGACGATATCCCGCATCTCTTTCAATTCCTTGATCGCCACAGACTCTGATCTTGTGAGGTTTGCGTCATCCATCTTAGTAGATATTTTCTTAAAATCCTCCGTGACCATTTTCAGGAATACTTCCACTGGAGGACAGATCTGCCATGGAGGGCAGAAGGTCGACTGTGGTTTCAAGTGAGATAAGATATCCTTTTCTTCTGTCTGTATTATACCTTGGTCATCTAATAGGGATTCAAGTTCTTGGAGATGTATTTGCTCTTGTGTATTCAGCTGTAACAGCTCCGCATTCTCATCACTGCTTCCACGATTCTTAGAGAAAAATTTGTACAAAAGAAGCTTTCTGCAAAATAAATTAACATCTTTGATCCACTCGAAGTGGTCCATGCAGGTTGTTGGGGCAAATGAGAGACCTCTTCGTAACACTTTTTCCTGATCTTCTGTAAGAGTAATACTTGACAAGTTAATAATTGTCATTTCATTATCCATGTTTATGGTAGTGTTACTCACTTGGGTTTTTGTGTTAGTATCGTGCGTCCCCTTAGCTCTCTTTGCTCCCCTCCTAGTCCTCCTTCTAGTGTGGGAAGCTTTGTACCTGTGTCTAAAAAATGTGACCGACTTGTTAAATGGGATACTGAAGAAGTGCTTTCGGCGTCTGATAATTCTAAGTCAGACGCAGACACCCCCGATGATATAGAGACTGAGTTTGTTTTTTTGTTAAGTGTTCTTCTATTTGCACTCTTGTTTTTGTTTGTGCGTCTCCCACTGTGCCACTTATATACAGTATTATTTTTATAGTCCTCTTGGTCACGTTCAAATTTGTTTTTTTTGAATGCAATCAGATCTTGCTCGAATTTGTCTAAATCTTTGTCAATTCGCTTAAATTGACTAATTTCTGTGTCTGTTAGTTCTTTCTCAATTGCATCAATTTGTAGTGTAAATTCTTTAACACGGGCCTGATCGTGCTCTATCAGTATTTTAATTAGAGCGAAGGAGCAGGTACTAAGGCTTTCCTCCCACTGTTGTTTGAGTTTAATATCTTCAAACTCAAAAGAGGGGAACGTTTGAACCCTTAAGCCTCTGGGTATAAACTGGTACAACAGGTATTTCTCTAGTGCGGTCTTGTTCCACCATGAACGCAACCGTTTCTGAGATAGCTGTTTTAGGGCTTTGATTTTATCACCACTCCCTATTGTTTGTGAGATAGGGGTCTGAGGGATATCTGATGTATTGATGGTAAATGCCTCATTAGCGTACGCACGACGGCGTTCCTCACTAGCCACAAAATCCATTAAAAACTGTTCTGTGTACTTAAGAGCTAAATATCACTCAATCAAGGGAGCTGGGGTCTAGAAACTAACAAAGTTAGTATATGTAATAGTATGCAAGAGAAAAAGAGAGGACCCCGCATCCACAAGACATGTAAACACAACTAAATACCGACACTGGAAAATTTCAAACTACAGTGAGTTGTCGGTGATGCTATAAGGGCAGTGTAATAGATAGTGAGAGAGAAAAAAAAGGCCCTAAATAAAGCACTCTAGTATTTGTATCAGTACAAATCACATAAGGTTTATTAATGTATTGTCACAGAACAAAAATGGTTAAAACAAAGCACAGAAATGTTTAAAATACAGCATGGATCCCCTGTACATTACAAGGCCAAACAATTCCCTCAAAGAAAATGCCCAGGATGCACTCAGATAGTATTCTGAAACACCTGACAAAATAAACCTGGTGTGACACCCAACAGACTAAATAGTCACAGCTAAGGCTATGTAATCATCTGCAAAGATCAGAGTCACAGCTAAGGCTATGTAATCATCTGTAATGAAGTCTAATATGCCTACTAGCCCCTGCAATATAGAGTTTGTCTGAAGCGACAATAAGTGGCAGGTAAGTGACAGCAGAGATACACAGATTAAAGCCTAAGAATACATGTTAGCCTATAGCTAGAGATAGTGATACATCACCTATGGTCAGGTACAGTGTGGTCGGTGCATTCAGGGTGGAACAAGGAGGGATGTTAGAGCATGGTAATGTGACCCAAAGAGGGGACAAACCAGGGGATCCTGCCTGCTGGACCTGCTCCTACGCGTTTCGGCACACAGCCTTCTACTGGGAGTGGTGATCTAAGCAGGGTAACATGCAGGTTTAAAAAGGGAACTAATTGGGCTAGTGGGGGTAATCACCTGGCAAAAATCAGACTGACATAGATTAAGCAGAGGACAAACAGGTGTAAGCTAAGATTGAGGCTGATGGAGTAAGAGATGGTCATAGGTTATCTACCAATGAAAAGTTCATTATTGTAGGTGCACTCACACACCTCCGAAGTAGTCACTAATTACATGAATACCTGCCTGGTGTATCCAATATATGGCAGTAGCAGAAAGCTTATCCTCAGGCTGTAGCACATAATGTACCTCAGAGCCACAGATGAAATGAATTAATGGCATAATGTGTTTAAGGGCAGTGAACGGGCTTCCATATGTCACTGCGCATGTCCGTGACGTCATAACGTCGCGTCGGGTAAGGCAGGGCGCCCTGAGCTTAGTAATGGGCACTAGTGAGGCAGAAAGTGTCTATGGGCAGTTCACTGCGCATGCGCGGCTCTGTGTCTGGTATATCCGTGTATTAGGCAGGCTGAATAAGCCCTGCATCACGTCTCGCGCATGCGCGCCTCTGCATAGTGGTCTCAAATGTAATGAGCAGTCAAAAGAGCACACATATCCGCTCACCATGATCGCAAAGCGCCCACAAATATAGCTAATGTAAGCACAATGTACATAAGGATTAGCCTAATTCATTCAAAGTGCAAAGGTAACCTAAGGAGTAAAAGCTCATCAAATATAGCCCCCAAAAGGGCAACCAGGCAAACAATTGTGTGGTCCGCATCACTGTGGAAGCCATAAGAATAGATGAAGCACATATTGCTTAAGGCATGACATATAACATCCAAAGATAACTATTAAGGGATGCTATAGGAGTGATATAATGTTGTACAATTGTTATTAGCAGGTAAGTGCATGTAGGTATGATCCATACCCATACATCAATAAATGTATAGACTTGTGCACAAATGGGATTCAATGAAAGATAATCTTCCACAAAACTGTGGACTAACAGTATGATAGCACATACATGATGGAACGGGGCAATAGAGTTCTCCAATAGATCACTATTAGAATATATGATATTGACATATCAGTGAAAGTACATAGGCTCCAATGCCCAAATTAACGTCCAGACTTGGAAGAATAAACATGGTGTGTGGTTTTCTTTTTTGCTGTAATAACGTCAGATGGTCTCCTTCCGGATATTAGTCTTTAAATAAAGACATAAGATGATAAACGTCATGATGATGCATAAATCAGAAATTAGTCCTTCTTGAATGGTTCAAGTAGAGTGTGGAGCAGTGCTGACCAAGACAGCCAAGAGTCTTTATGGAAATATCCAAACGGTGAGGCGATGAGAGTCGTGTATAGTTGGGAACCAGCCATGTAATATGCAAACCCAGGACTCTGTGGATATAAAAACAGGGGTTGGGGAAAGGGAGACAGAGAGAAGTGTATGAGATTCTCATCACTAATTTTGTACTTGAAAAGCCAGGGGATGTCAAAAACATTCAAAGGATGGTCATGGCAGTGTGGTATAGTACAGGATGCCTATATAAACATTGCGAAACCCAGGTAGTCATTAAGACCCCTGGGAATCATTGAATCCATCTGTACAATCCACCTCGACTCCCTGCGTAATAATGCCCTTTCTAAGTCGCCTCCTCTGAGTCCCAAACTTACCCTCTCAATCGCAAATGCTTGTAAGAGGTTAAAGTCTGACAAGTGTACCTCAAAGAAATGTCGGGCTACCGAGGTGATTTTCTTAAACGCCTGAAGGTCTTTTGAGGCGTTTTTGATGTTCCTTACATGTTCAAGTATTCTAAACCTTACTTCACGGGTTGTCATCCCTATATAAGGGAGCCCGCAAGGGCAGATGACACAATAAATGACGCCTTTAGATTTGCATCCCAGACAGTCTCTTATTTTAAAGGTATGGTTCTTGGAAGAGTCTGTGAATACCTCTGTCTGATACATATACCGACAGGCAGAACAATTTTTACATTTATAGAAACCCTTTTTTCTCTTAGCTGTTGAGAGGAAAGTTGTTTGTATGGTAGGAACAAAATGACTAGTCACTAATTTGTTTCTAAGGTTGGGCGATTTGCGACTGCTCATTGTAATTCTGTCGCCTAGGGCTTTTTTGAGATCTGGGTCTGTCATTAGAATCTGCCAATGATTTTGAAGTGTAGTACGTAATTGGCACCATTGTCGGTTATAAGTACCTATGAAGCGGATTTTACAGTCGGCATGGGCTTTGCTTTTAGGATACAATAAAGTGTCTCTGGGGGTAGCTAGAGCTAATTTATAGCCCTTGTCCACATTGCGTTTGCTATACCCTCGCTGGCTGAATCTTTCCCTCATCTCTCCTGCCCTTGTGGAAAAGTCTCTCTCAGAGGAGACATTGCGTCTAAGTCGCAGGAATTCACTTTTAGGGATGCCTCTGATTTGGTGTTCAGGGTGGAAGCTGGATGCGTGAAGTATGGAATTTGTGGCTGTCTTTTTGCGAAAGATGTCAGTATGCAATGTGCCATCAGGACCTATATTGATATAAAGGTCCAAAAATTCTACCTGCGTATTGCTACAGCTAAAGGTGAGTTTGATGTTCATGTTGTTGTGGTTGAGAACATCGACGAAGTCCCTGAACCCCGCGGCGGTACCCCACCAGAGGATCAGCACATCATCGATGTATCTCAACCACAACAACACGTGTTGAGTGAATATAACGTTATCCTCAGAGAACACAACCTCCCGTTCCCACCAGCCCAGGAAGAGGTTGGCATAGGAGGGTGCGCAGGTGGCCCCCATCGCAGTACCTCTTTTCTGCAGATAGTACCTACTCCTGAAGATAAAGTAATTATGAGTGAGAATAAATCTCAATAACTTCAGGATAAGGTCCATCAGTCCAGTGGAGACATTCTGCATGGACAGATAAAATCGTGTGGCGCGCAGACCATCCTCATGATCAATACATGTATAGAGAGACTCCACATCACAAGTCGCCAGAAGAATATTCTCATCGACTGTGATGTGGGCTAAGCGCGCCAACACGTCCATGGTATCTCGAATATAAGATGGTAAAGTCTCCACTGAACATTGCAGAAAAGAGTCTATAAATCTGCAGATGGGTTCGCATAACCCACCTATGCCTGATACTATAGGCCTCCCTGGGGGGTGGGTCGGATCCTTGTGCACTTTCGGCAACAAGTAAAACGTGGGGACTCTAGGAAATTTAGTGATTAAGGCCTGACTATTACGTTCAGTGATATAGTTGTCTAATACTGCTGACCTCAATATGCGGTCGATCTCAGCTTTATAGCGGATAGTGGGGTCTGAGGCAATTTCTGAATAACATGTATGATTTTTTAGTTGTTTGTAAGCTTCTTTTTCATACATCACCTCAGGCCAGATGACTATATTGCCGCCTTTGTCGCTGGGTTTGATGACGATATCCCGCATCTCTTTCAATTCCTTGATCGCCACAGACTCTGATCTTGTGAGGTTTGCGTCATCCATCTTAGTAGATATTTTCTTAAAATCCTCCGTGACCATTTTCAGGAATACTTCCACTGGAGGACAGATCTGCCATGGAGGGCAGAAGGTCGACTGTGGTTTCAAGTGAGATAAGATATCCTTTTCTTCTGTCTGTATTATACCTTGGTCATCTAATAGGGATTCAAGTTCTTGGAGATGTATTTGCTCTTGTGTATTCAGCTGTAACAGCTCCGCATTCTCATCACTGCTTCCACGATTCTTAGAGAAAAATTTGTACAAAAGAAGCTTTCTGCAAAATAAATTAACATCTTTGATCCACTCGAAGTGGTCCATGCAGGTTGTTGGGGCAAATGAGAGACCTCTTCGTAACACTTTTTCCTGATCTTCTGTAAGAGTAATACTTGACAAGTTAATAATTGTCATTTCATTATCCATGTTTATGGTAGTGTTACTCACTTGGGTTTTTGTGTTAGTATCGTGCGTCCCCTTAGCTCTCTTTGCTCCCCTCCTAGTCCTCCTTCTAGTGTGGGAAGCTTTGTACCTGTGTCTAAAAAATGTGACCGACTTGTTAAATGGGATACTGAAGAAGTGCTTTCGGCGTCTGATAATTCTAAGTCAGACGCAGACACCCCCGATGATATAGAGACTGAGTTTGTTTTTTTGTTAAGTGTTCTTCTATTTGCACTCTTGTTTTTGTTTGTGCGTCTCCCACTGTGCCACTTATATACAGTATTATTTTTATAGTCCTCTTGGTCACGTTCAAATTTGTTTTTTTTTAATGCAATCAGATCTTGCTCGAATTTGTCTAAATCTTTGTCAATTCGCTTAAATTGACTAATTTCTGTGTCTGTTAGTTCTTTCTCAATTGCATCAATTTGTAGTGTAAATTCTTTAACACGGGCCTGATCGTGCTCTATCAGTATTTTAATTAGAGCGAAGGAGCAGGTACTAAGGCTTTCCTCCCACTGTTGTTTGAGTTTAATATCTTCAAACTCAAAAGAGGGGAACGTTTGAACCCTTAAGCCTCTGGGTATAAACTGGTACAACAGGTATTTCTCTAGTGCGGTCTTGTTCCACCATGAACGCAACCGTTTCTGAGATAGCTGTTTTAGGGCTTTGATTTTATCACCACTCCCTATTGTTTGTGAGATAGGGGTCTGAGGGATATCTGATGTATTGATGGTAAATGCCTCATTAGCGTACGCACGACGGCGTTCCTCACTAGCCACAAAATCCATTAAAAACTGTTCTGTGTACTTAAGAGCTAAATATCACTCAATCAAGGGAGCTGGGGTCTAGAAACTAACAAAGTTAGTATATGTAATAGTATGCAAGAGAAAAAGAGAGGACCCCGCATCCACAAGACATGTAAACACAACTAAATACCGACACTGGAAAATTTCAAACTACAGTGAGTTGTCGGTGGTGCTATAAGGGCAGTGTAATAGATAGTGAGAGAGAAAAAAAAGGCCCTAAATAAAGCACTCTAGTATTTGTATCAGTACAAATCACATAAGGTTTATTAATGTATTGTCACAGAACAAAAATGGTTAAAACAAAGCACAGAAATGTTTAAAATACAGCATGGATCCCCTGTACATTACAAGGCCAAACAATTCCCTCAAAGAAAATGCCCAGGATACACTCAGATAGTATTCTGAAACACCTGACAAAATAAACCTGGTGTGACACCCAACAGACTAAATAGTCACAGCTAAGGCTATGTAATCATCTGCAAAGATCAGAGTCACAGCTAAGGCTATGTAATCATCTGTAATGAAGTCTAATATGCCTACTAGCCCCTGCAATATAGAGTTTGTCTGAAGCGACAATAAGTGGCAGGTAAGTGACAGCAGAGATACACAGATTAAAGCCTAAGAATACATGTTAGCCTATAGCTAGAGATAGTGATACATCACCTATGGTCAGGTACAGTGTGGTCGGTGCATTCAGGGTGGAACAAGGAGGGATGTTAGAGCATGGTAATGTGACCCAAAGAGGGGACAAACCAGGGGATCCTGCCTGCTGGACCTGCTCCTACGCGTTTCGGCACACAGCCTTCTACTGGGAGTGGTGATCTAAGCAGGGTAACATGCAGGTTTAAAAAGGGAACTAATTGGGCTAGTGGGGGTAATCACCTGGCAAAAATCAGACTGACATAGATTAAGCAGAGGACAAACAGGTGTAAGCTAAGATTGAGGCTGATGGAGTAAGAGATGGTCATAGGTTATCTACCAATGAAAAGTTCATTATTGTAGGTGCACTCACACACCTCCGAAGTAGTCACTAATTACATGAATACCTGCCTGGTGTATCCAATATATGGCAGTAGCAGAAAGCTTATCCTCAGGCTGTAGCACATAATGTACCTCAGAGCCACAGATGAAATGAATTAATGGCATAATGTGTTTAAGGGCAGTGAACGGGCTTCCATATGTCACTGCGCATGTCCGTGACGTCATAACGTCGCGTCGGGTAAGGCAGGGCGCCCTGAGCTTAGTAATGGGCACTAGTGAGGCAGAAAGTGTCTATGGGCAGTTCACTGCGCATGCGCGGCTCTGTGTCTGGTATATCCGTGTATTAGGCAGGCTGAATAAGCCCTGCATCACGTCTCGCGCATGCGCGCCTCTGCATAGTGGTCTCAAATGTAATGAGCAGTCAAAAGAGCACACATATCCGCTCACCATGATCGCAAAGCGCCCACAAATATAGCTAATGTAAGCACAATGTACATAAGGATTAGCCTAATTCATTCAAAGTGCAAAGGTAACCTAAGGAGTAAAAGCTCATCAAATATAGCCCCCAAAAGGGCAACCAGGCAAACAATTGTGTGGTCCGCATCACTGTGGAAGCCATAAGAATAGATGAAGCACATATTGCTTAAGGCATGACATATAACATCCAAAGATAACTATTAAGGGATGCTATAGGAGTGATATAATGTTGTACAATTGTTATTAGCAGGTAAGTGCATGTAGGTATGATCCATACCCATACATCAATAAATGTATAGACTTGTGCACAAATGGGATTCAATGAAAGATAATCTTCCACAAAACTGTGGACTAACAGTATGATAGCACATACATGATGGAACGGGGCAATAGAGTTCTCCAATAGATCACTATTAGTATATATGATATTGACATATCAGTGAAAGTACATAGGCTCCAATGCCCAAATTAACGTCCAGACTTGGAAGAATAAACATGGTGTGTGGTTTTCTTTTTTGCTGTAATAACGTCAGATGGTCTCCTTCCGGATATTAGTCTTTAAATAAAGACATAAGATGATAAACGTCATGATGATGCATAAATCAGAAATTAGTCCTTCTTGAATGGTTCAAGTAGAGTGTGGAGCAGTGCTGACCAAGACAGCCAAGAGTCTTTATGGAAATATCCAAACGGTGAGGCGATGAGAGTCGTGTATAGTTGGGAACCAGCCATGTAATATGCAAACCCAGGACTCTGTGGATATAAAAACAGGGGTTGGGGAAAGGGAGACAGAGAGAAGTGTATGAGATTCTCATCACTAATTTTGTACTTGAAAAGCCAGGGGATGTCAAAAACATTCAAAGGATGGTCATGGCAGTGTGGTATAGTACAGGATGCCTATATAAACATTGCGAAACCCAGGTAGTCATTAAGACCCCTGGGAATCATTGAATCCATCTGTACAATCCACCTCGACTCCCTGCGTAATAATGCCCTTTCTAAGTCGCCTCCTCTGAGTCCCAAACTTACCCTCTCAATCGCAAATGCTTGTAAGAGGTTAAAGTCTGACAAGTGTACCTCAAAGAAATGTCGGGCTACCGAGGTGATTTTCTTAAACGCCTGAAGGTCTTTTGAGGCGTTTTAGATGTTCCTTACATGTTCAAGTATTCTAAACCTTACTTCACGGGTTGTCATCCCTATATAAGGGAGCCCGCAAGGGCAGATGACACAATAAATGACGCCTTTAGATTTGCATCCCAGACAGTCTCTTATTTTAAAGGTATGGTTCTTGGAAGAGTATGTGCTATCATACTGTTAGTCCACAGTTTTGTGGAAGATTATCTTTCATTGAATCCCATTTGTGCACAAGTCTATACATTTATTGATGTATGGGTATGGATCATACCTACATGCACTTACCTGCTAATAACAATTGTACAACATTATATCACTCCTATAGCATCCCTTAATAGTTATCTTTGGATGTTATATGTCATGCCTTAAGCAATATGTGCTTCATCTATTCTTATGGCTTCCACAGTGATGCGGACCACACAATTGTTTGCCTGGTTGCCCTTTTGGGGGCTATATTTGATGAGCTTTTACTCCTTAGGTTACCTTTGCACTTTGAATGAATTAGGCTAATCCTTATGTACATTGTGCTTACATTAGCTATATTTGTGGGCGCTTTGCGATCATGGTGAGCGGATATGTGTGCTCTTTTGACTGCTCATTACATTTGAGACCACTATGCAGAGGCGCGCATGCGCGAGACGTGATGCAGGGCTTATTCAGCCTGCCTAATACACGGATATACCAGACACAGAGCCGCGCATGCGCAGTGAACTGCCCATAGACACTTTCTGCCTCACTAGTGCCCATTACTAAGCTCAGGGCGCCCTGCCTTACCCGACGCGACGTTATGACGTCACGGACATGCGCAGTGACATATGGAAGCCCGTTCACTGCCCTTAAACACATTATGCCATTAATTCATTTCATCTGTGGCTCTGAGGTACATTATGTGCTACAGCCTGAGGATAAGCTTTCTGCTACTGCCATATATTGGATACACCAGGCAGGTATTCATGTAATTAGTGACTACTTCGGAGGTGTGTGAGTGCACCTACAATAATGAACTTTTCATTGGTAGATAACCTATGACCATCTCTTACTCCATCAGCCTCAATCTTAGCTTACACCTGTTTGTCCTCTGCTTAATCTATGTCAGTCTGATTTTTGCCAGGTGATTACCCCCACTAGCCCAATTAGTTCCCTTTTTAAACCTGCATGTTACCCTGCTTAGATCACCACTCCCAGTAGAAGGCTGTGTGCCGAAACGCGTAGGAGCAGGTCCAGCAGGCAGGATCCCCTGGTTTGTCCCCTCTTTGGGTCACATTACCATGCTCTAACATCCCTCCTTGTTCCACCCTGAATGCACCGACCACACTGTACCTGACCATAGGTGATGTATCACTATCTCTAGCTATAGGCTAACATGTATTCTTAGGCTTTAATCTGTGTATCTCTGCTGTCACTTACCTGCCACTTATTGTCGCTTCAGACAAACTCTATATTGCAGGGGCTAGTAGGCATATTAGACTTCATTACAGATGATTACATAGCCTTAGCTGTGACTCTGATCTTTGCAGATGATTACATAGCCTTAGCTGTGACTATTTAGTCTGTTGGGTGTCACACCAGGTTTATTTTGTCAGGTGTTTCAGAATACTATCTGAGTGTATCCTGGGCATTTTCTTTGAGGGAATTGTTTGGCCTTGTAATGTACAGGGGATCCATGCTGTATTTTAAAAATTTCTGTGCTTTGTTTTAACCATTTTTGTTCTGTGACAATACATTAATAAACCTTATGTGATTTGTACTGATACAAATACTAGAGTGCTTTATTTAGGGCCTTTTTTTTCTCTCTCACTATCTATTACACTGCCCTTATAGCACCACCGACAACTCACTGTAGTTTGAAATTTTCCAGTGTCGGTATTTAGTTGTGTTTACATGTCTTGTGGATGCGGGGTCCTCTCTTTTTCTCTTGCATACTATTACATATACTAACTTTGTTAGTTTCTAGACCCCAGCTCCCTTGATTGAGTGATATTTAGCTCTTAAGTACACAGAACAGTTTTTAATGGATTTTGTGGCTAGTGAGGAACGCCGTCGTGCGTACGCTAATGAGGCATTTACCATCAATACATCAGATATCCCTCAGACCCCTATCTCACAAACAATAGGGAGTGGTGATAAAATCAAAGCCCTAAAACAGCTATCTCAGAAACGGTTGCGTTCATGGTGGAACAAGACCGCACTAGAGAAATACCTGTTGTACCAGTTTATACCCAGAGGCTTAAGGGTTCAAACGTTCCCCTCTTTTGAGTTTGAAGATATTAAACTCAAACAACAGTGGGAGGAAAGCCTTAGTACCTGCTCCTTCGCTCTAATTAAAATACTGATAGAGCACGATCAGGCCCGTGTTAAAGAATTTACACTACAAATTGATGCAATTGAGAAAGAACTAACAGACACAGAAATTAGTCAATTTAAGCGAATTGACAAAGATTTAGACAAATTCGAGCAAGATCTGATTGCATTCAAAAAAAACAAATTTGAACGTGACCAAGAGGACTATAAAAATAATACTGTATATAAGTGGCACAGTGGGAGACGCACAAACAAAAACAAGAGTGCAAATAGAAGAACACAACAAAAAAACAAACTCAGTCTCTATATCATCGGGGGTGTCTGCGTCTGACTTAGAATTATCAGACGCCGAAAGCACTTCTTCAGTATCCCATTTAACAAGTCGGTCACATTTTTTAGACACAGGTACAAAGCTTCCCACACTAGAAGGAGGACTAGGAGGGGAGCAAAGAGAGCTAAGGGGACGCACGATACTAACACAAAAACCCAAGTGAGTAACACTACCATAAACATGGATAATGAAATGACAATTATTAACTTGTCAAGTATTACTCTTACAGAAGATCAGGAAAAAGTGTTACGAAGAGGTCTCTCATTTGCCCCAACAACCTGCATGGACCACTTCGAGTGGATCAAAGATGTTAATTTATTTTGCAGAAAGCTTCTTTTGTACAAATTTTTCTCTAAGAATCGTGGAAGCAGTGATGAGAATGCGGAGCTGTTACAGCTGAATACACAAGAGCAAATACATCTCCAAGAACTTGAATCCCTATTAGATGACCAAGGTATAATACAGACAGAAGAAAAGGATATCTTATCTCACTTGAAACCACAGTCGACCTTCTGCCCTCCATGGCAGATCTGTCCTCCAGTGGAAGTATTCCTGAAAATGGTCACGGAGGATTTTAAGAAAATATCTACTAAGATGGATGACGCAAACCTCACAAGATCAGAGTCTGTGGCGATCAAGGAATTGAAAGAGATGCGGGATATCGTCATCAAACCCAGCGACAAAGGCGGCAATATAGTCATCTGGCCTGAGGTGATGTATGAAAAAGAAGCTTACAAACAACTAAAAAATCATACATGTTATTCAGAAATTGCCTCAGACCCCACTATCCGCTATAAAGCTGAGATCGACCGCATATTGAGGTCAGCAGTATTAGACAACTATATCACTGAACGTAATAGTCAGGCCTTAATCACTAAATTTCCTAGAGTCCCCACGTTTTACTTGTTGCCGAAAGTGCACAAGGATCCGACCCACCCCCCAGGGAGGCCTATAGTATCAGGCATAGGTGGGTTATGCGAACCCATCTGCAGATTTATAGACTCTTTTCTGCAATGTTCAGTGGAGACTTTACCATCTTATATTCGAGATACCATGGACGTGTTGGCGCGCTTAGCCCACATCACAGTCGATGAGAATATTCTTCTGGCGACTTGTGATGTGGAGTCTCTCTATACATGTATTGATCATGAGGATGGTCTGCGCGCCACACGATTTTATCTGTCCATGCAGAATGTCTCCACTGGACTGATGGACCTTATCCTGAAGTTATTGAGATTTATTCTCACTCATAATTACTTTATCTTCAGGAGTAGGTACTATCTGCAGAAAAGAGGTACTGCGATGGGGGCCACCTGCGCACCCTCCTATGCCAACCTCTTCCTGGGCTGGTGGGAACGGGAGGTTGTGTTCTCTGAGGATAACGTTATATTCACTCAACACGTGTTGTTGTGGTTGAGATACATCGATGATGTGCTGATCCTCTGGCGGGGTACCGCCGCGGGGTTCAGGGACTTCGTCGATGTTCTCAACCACAACAACATGAACATCAAACTCACCTTTAGCTGTAGCAATACGCAGGTAGAATTTTTGGACCTTTATATCAATATAGGTCCTGATGGCACATTGCATACTGACATCTTTCGCAAAAAGACAGCCACAAATTCCATACTTCACGCATCCAGCTTCCACCCTGAACACCAAATCAGAGGCATCCCTAAAAGTGAATTCCTGCGACTTAGACGCAATGTCTCCTCTGAGAGAGACTTTTCCACAAGGGCAGGAGAGATGAGGGAAAGATTCAGCCAGCGAGGGTATAGCAAACGCAATGTGGGCAAGGGCTATAAATTAGCTCTAGCTACCCCCAGAGACACTTTATTGTATCCTAAAAGCAAAGCCCATGCCGACTGTAAAATCCGCTTCATAGGTACTTATAACCGACAATGGTGCCAATTACGTACTACACTTCAAAATCATTGGCAGATTCTAATGACAGACCCAGATCTCAAAAAAGCCCTAGGCGACAGAATTACAATGAGCAGTCGCAAATCGCCCAACCTTAGAAACAAATTAGTGACTAGTCATTTTGTTCCTACCATACAAACAACTTTCCTCTCAACAGCTAAGAGAAAAAAGGGTTTCTATAAATGTAAAAATTGTTCTGCCTGTCGGTATATGTATCAGACAGAGGTATTCACAGACTCTTCCAAGAACCATACCTTTAAAATAAGAGACTGTCTGGGATGCAAATCTAAAGGCGTCATTTATTGTGTCATCTGCCCTTGCGGGCTCCCTTATATAGGGATGACAACCCGTGAAGTAAGGTTTAGAATACTTGAACATGTAAGGAACATCAAAAACGCCTCAAAAGACCTTCAGGCGTTTAAGAAAATCACCTCGGTAGCCCGACATTTCTTTGAGGTACACTTGTCAGACTTTAACCTCTTACAAGCATTTGCGATTGAGAGGGTAAGTTTGGGACTCAGAGGAGGCGACTTAGAAAGGGCATTATTACGCAGGGAGTCGAGGTGGATTGTACAGATGGATTCAATGATTCCCAGGGGTCTTAATGACTACCTGGGTTTCGCAATGTTTATATAGGCATCCTGTACTATACCACACTGCCATGACCATCCTTTGAATGTTTTTGACATCCCCTGGCTTTTCAAGTACAAAATTAGTGATGAGAATCTCATACACTTCTCTCTGTCTCCCTTTCCCCAACCCCTGTTTTTATATCCACAGAGTCCTGGGTTTGCATATTACATGGCTGGTTCCCAACTATACACGACTCTCATCGCCTCACCGTTTGGATATTTCCATAAAGACTCTTGGCTGTCTTGGTCAGCACTGCTCCACACTCTACTTGAACCATTCAAGAAGGACTAATTTCTGATTTATGCATCATCATGACGTTTATCATCTTATGTCTTTATTTAAAGACTAATATCCGGAAGGAGACCATCTGACGTTATTACAGCAAAAAAGAAAACCACACACCATGTTTATTCTTCCAAGTCTGGACGTTAATTTGGGCATTGGAGCCTATGTACTTTCACTGATATGTCAATATCATATATACTAATAGTGATCTATTGGAGAACTCTATTGCCCCGTTCCATCATGTATGTGCTATCATACTGTTAGTCCACAGTTTTGTGGAAGATTATCTTTCATTGAATCCCATTTGTGCACAAGTCTATACATTTATTGATGTATGGGTATGGATCATACCTACATGCACTTACCTGCTAATAACAATTGTACAACATTATATCACTCCTATAGCATCCCTTAATAGTTATCTTTGGATGTTATATGTCATGCCTTAAGCAATATGTGCTTCATCTATTCTTATGGCTTCCACAGTGATGCGGACCACACAATTGTTTGCCTGGTTGCCCTTTTGGGGGCTATATTTGATGAGCTTTTACTCCTTAGGTTACCTTTGCACTTTGAATGAATTAGGCTAATCCTTATGTACATTGTGCTTACATTAGCTATATTTGTGGGCGCTTTGCGATCATGGTGAGCGGATATGTGTGCTCTTTTGACTGCTCATTACATTTGAGACCACTATGCAGAGGCGCGCATGCGCGAGACGTGATGCAGGGCTTATTCAGCCTGCCTAATACACGGATATACCAGACACAGAGCCGCGCATGCGCAGTGAACTGCCCATAGACACTTTCTGCCTCACTAGTGCCCATTACTAAGCTCAGGGCGCCCTGCCTTACCCGACGCGACGTTATGACGTCACGGACATGCGCAGTGACATATGGAAGCCCGTTCACTGCCCTTAAACACATTATGCCATTAATTCATTTCATCTGTGGCTCTGAGGTACATTATGTGCTACAGCCTGAGGATAAGCTTTCTGCTACTGCCATATATTGGATACACCAGGCAGGTATTCATGTAATTAGTGACTACTTCGGAGGTGTGTGAGTGCACCTACAATAATGAACTTTTCATTGGTAGATAACCTATGACCATCTCTTACTCCATCAGCCTCAATCTTAGCTTACACCTGTTTGTCCTCTGCTTAATCTATGTCAGTCTGATTTTTGCCAGGTGATTACCCCCACTAGCCCAATTAGTTCCCTTTTTAAACCTGCATGTTACCCTGCTTAGATCACCACTCCCAGTAGAAGGCTGTGTGCCGAAACGCGTAGGAGCAGGTCCAGCAGGCAGGATCCCCTGGTTTGTCCCCTCTTTGGGTCACATTACCATGCTCTAACATCCCTCCTTGTTCCACCCTGAATGCACCGACCACACTGTACCTGACCATAGGTGATGTATCACTATCTCTAGCTATAGGCTAACATGTATTCTTAGGCTTTAATCTGTGTATCTCTGCTGTCACTTACCTGCCACTTATTGTCGCTTCAGACAAACTCTATATTGCAGGGGCTAGTAGGCATATTAGACTTCATTACAGATGATTACATAGCCTTAGCTGTGACTCTGATCTTTGCAGATGATTACATAGCCTTAGCTGTGACTATTTAGTCTGTTGGGTGTCACACCAGGTTTATTTTGTCAGGTGTTTCAGAATACTATCTGAGTGTATCCTGGGCATTTTCTTTGAGGGAATTGTTTGGCCTTGTAATGTACAGGGGATCCATGCTGTATTTTAAACATTTCTGTGCTTTGTTTTAACCATTTTTGTTCTGTGACAATACATTAATAAACCTTATGTGATTTGTACTGATACAAATACTAGAGTGCTTTATTTAGGGCCTTTTTTTTCTCTCTCACTATCTATTACACTGCCCTTATAGCACCACCGACAACTCACTGTAGTTTGAAATTTTCCAGTGTCGGTATTTAGTTGTGTTTACATGTCTTGTGGATGCGGGGTCCTCTCTTTTTCTCTTGCATATATATATATATATATACACAGTGGTTGACAAATCACCAAAAAATCTACTTGCCACCTAGTACCAAACGTGTGCTGCTTGGGCCAATATTTACTCGCCCGGGGGTTAAATTCACTCGCCCGGGGCGAGCAAATGTATAGGTTTGTCGAACACTGTATATATATATATACACACACATATATATATATATATATATACACATAGAATATATATATATATATATATATATATATATATATATATATATATATAAATATATATATATATATATATATATATATTTATATATATATATATATACTCTATCTATAATACTGTATATAACTTTTTTTTAAATAAAAGGGATGGATTGCATTTCAACGAAGAAGTATCTTCTGTATTTTTTTTTGTGGATGTTTTCTTTTTTTAGGATGTCCATTTTTTGCCATTGAGGCAATTATTGCCCCCATTGTGGGCATATCTTACCACAGTGACAATCAATGGGTTAATTGGCTAATATTTGTTTTCACTTAATTGTAATGTTGTTGGGGACAGAGGGGGTGGGTAGTAGGTTGCCCATTCATTGCCATTGGGGTTATTTGTGCTCCCCTTGAGTGCATAGGCAACCACCGTGGAAATTAATGGGTATATTGGCTAGTATTCTTGCTGTATTGTATTTTAATGTTTATTTTATTTAATTGTGTATCTTTTGTTTTTTTGCATCACAAATGGGCAAAAGCATCTTTAGCCATTTGGCTACTAGTACTTTTGCCTATTTGTATATATGGTGATGGGGGTACTTGGCATTTGGTGTTTTTGCCCAGGGGATGGTGGTTAGGCCTACCGGGAGGGTTGCAGGAAGGGTTAACCCCTTTATTACCTTAGCAGTTACAACTGCTAAGGTAATTAAGGAGTTAACCAATCCTGCAACCTTCCCGGGAGGCCAAACCACCCTCCCTGGGGCAACTACTGTACACCCTTCACCCATCCCATTGAAACACCAATAATCGGGGGGCGCATGCATGACATCATCGCGGTTGCATGTTTGCTAAGGTAGCTCTGTGCACTCCGCCATTATATTTTACTATTACCCCCATCGGTACCTTCTCCCAAGCTATAGACCACAGCAGCAGGCAGGGGAAGCAGCAGAGATGCCCCTTAGGAAGGATGGGAAGCCGGAAACCTGGATCTCTCCCGTTTTGGCAGGGTACAATCGGTGACGGCTGACAAGGAAAAAAAATCAAAGATGGCACTGATCTTAGTGCACAGAAGCGCGCAGCACCAGTACCATCCCCAGAGACAGAGAAACAGGCTGCTAGATCAGAAGGAGAGGCCCTGGAGAGAAGAGCAATGCTGAAAAACTCAGAAAACAGGGACATTGCAGAAAAAGCATCAGAGGTGAGAGCTGCTGCTGCTGCTGCTGAGAGAGAGTCACTGCAGAGAGAGACACAGTGATTACAATGCAGGGTCTGCAGTGTATGCTTAGAGAAATGCAAGTGTGTTTTCTGTCAGCTCTGAACAGAGTTGTAACAGAATTTAAGGCAGAAGTTTCCTCACTGGCTAAGAGAACCACGGAGCTGGAAAATATAATGGATACCGCCTTACAAAACCAGGTAAATACGAATGATAAGGTCCTGCGTATCAGCGAAGAGATAAGAGCTGTGCGAGATGGTATGGATGATCTTGAGAATAGGGAATGAAGGCAGAACCTATGAATCTGCCATATCCCTTAGTCAGTGTCTGTGGAAGCCCTGCAGCGATATCTCAAAAGGCACTTCTTGTCAATAGATCCCCAACTAGAAGACAATAAACTTATGATGGACAGAGCTCACAGAGCATGGGGACTGAGAATTGACGATCCTAAAAGAAGCAGAGATGTGGTCCGAAGGCTCCATCAATATACGACAAAGGAAAATATTATCAAGAGATGCAGAAATAGAGGGTCAATTGACTTTGAAAACGACTCCATCCAGATTTTCCAGAACCTGTCCAGGTTGACAATAGATCGACGAAGAGGACTGTGCCCGGCAACAGCGATACCTCAGGAAAAAGGGATTTGGTATCGATGGGCCTTCCCATTCTGTCTTGTAGTCAATCATGATGGCAAATAGATCTCGCTACGTTATCCTGAGGAATCTGCTCTTTTTCTATCAGTTTAAATCTGGCCCCCAAAGATAGATCAGACCAGCAACGAGGAGCTCATGGTGAGAATGCGGAGGATGATCGATCAGTAGAGGGGGCAATGGCTCGGAGATGAAAGAATTAAGACCGGGTGTGTCTCTGGAGAGGCCCTGCTAGGTTTTGCTGAGTTCGAGTCCGAAGCGTTATCCCATGTCGATGGTCAGGCAACATGTGACGATCCAAAGAACTCTACATTGTAATTCTAGCTTTCGTTTCATTTTTTCTATTTCCCCCCTGTTTCCCCTTCATGTTTTTATATGTTATTATGGTTCTATCTGTGACCTGGGGTCTGCCGCCCGTGGCCCGAGTCCTGGTCTGTCGCAGATGATAAGTCGATGAAGCTGGAGAATGAGAGGACTGGGGACACGGGTTGGGTGTGTGCGCCTCGGCCCCAGGACTATGAAGCGACAGAGATTTTGGAGGGTTGGACACCACACTTGAACCCAGGTTACAGACACAAAGATCGATACGCTCCATTGAAGGACGAGAGCAAACTCGACCTTAAATTAATTAGATTCTATACATCTATAGTTGTATCATAGTAGGAAAAGCTATATATGTTTATGTGGTGCACAATAAGTAGGAATTTTTGTATTTGCTACGTTTTTATATTCTGACCAAGTTATGGTGTGCATGGACTGGGATGGAGACCAGCATGCCTGACGCCAGGGCACCCCCAGTAGGGCCATATGCCAGGCCAGACTAAGTAGGGAATGGCTGCAAAACTGTGATAAGTGTCTGGTTACAATCATCTAATCTTATAATTTAGTTTTTATTGTTTTTTTTTTTTCCCAAGTTCCCAATGTGGAAAAGTAACCTCCTTTTTTTCTTTTCCCCATTTGTTCCCCACAACCATTAAACTTTTTCGAACTCAACTTTCACATGAGAGAGAGACACCTGACACCGGGAATGTCTAGCCAAGTCTCATTGAAATTAGTTTCCCTGAATGTTAAGGGTCTAAATAATAATGGTAAATGTGGATTGGCCCTAAAAGAATTTTGAACACTGAAAGCAGATATTGTCTTTCTGCAAGAGATGCACTTCGACACACAGGAACCCCAAACACTTTTAGCAGGACATTCCCTATAGCATTTTATATATTTTTCACTAGTAAGAAAAGGGGGGTTGCAATTTTGATAAAATAGGATATCCCGTTCCAGGCACTAGAGGTCAAGAGAGACCAAGGAGGGCGGTCACTTGTGGTCCATGGTCATCTCTCAGGTCTACATATTACATTAGTGAATATATACGCGCCTAACAAGGGACAAATTGATTTTCTAAGGGAAACATTGGAGTCATTGGGGGATAATGGAGAACAGTTCTATATTCTAGGAGGCGATTTTTATATGGTTATAGACCTGGATGTGGACAATTCCACACATCCAGGGCATTCACACTCTGAAATGACATACAGTGTAGCAAAGAAATTTAGATTGCTAATCAAAGAATTTGGACTGTTGGACACCTGGCGTTGCTCGCATAAAGGGCAGAGAGATTATTCCTTTTATTCGCCCCCACCAATCGTATACTAGAATCGATAATATTTTTGTATCCCCAAATATCCTGGAAGAATTGGTCCACTCAGATAAAGGGTCTATCACGTGGTCGGACCACGCCCCAGTGGCAATCATGATTGACCCACCATTTGCTAAGATTCAATCATTTCATTGGAGGATGAATGATTCTTTACAACACTATCAGTAGATTAGCACACAAATTGGAGACTCACTTAAAAATTACTTTCGGTCTAACAATGGGTCTGTAGAATTAACAGCAATTCTACAGTATGGGAGCTACATAAAGCCATGACCAGAGGACAGCTTATTTCAATAGCATCATACAGAAAGAGAATAAAAATGGAAAAACAAAAATATTTAAGTGGATAAAATTTTGAACCAGGCACGGGAGAAACTTAAGAGGTTACAATTGGAGGACGTAGAGAAGGCCCTTAAGTGGACTAAACAGACGTATTATGACTATTGAGAAAAGGCAGATTGTCTATTAGCAAACAATCTTAGAGGGATCAGCGCGAGCGCCTCCATTCCCGCTATAAGGATAAAAAGAGTGACTTACAATCCCTCAAGGATCACAGAGGAATTTGCTAAATTTTATATGGAACTTTATGATCTAGACAATTCAACCCTGAATGCTAACATTAAGGGCTTGACCCAGATTGAGGATTATTTGAGAAATTGTGCCCTGCCAAAGTTGACGGAGGAAGATCATAATATTTTAAACGCAAAAATAACTCAGGTAGAACTGGGGAGAGCGGTTGGCTCATTGAAACCATCGAAGGCACCAGGCCCAGATGGTTTTTCAAATCTGTACTATAAAAAATGTTATAGGAATTTTAGGGTCTTGTTTGTTGGATCTATTTAATAATTTTCTCAGTGGAAAACAAATCCCTCTACTGATGACGAAGGCCAATATAGTGGTGATCCCTAAAGAGGGAGAGGACCCTTTATGTTGTGGTAGCTACAGGCCAATCTCAATGCTTAACACGGATCTGAAAATCTATAGAAACATTTTAGCCAACAGGTTGAATCCAATACTCCCAATACTAATTCACTATGATCAGGTGGGATTTGTGAGCGAACACCAAGTGTCAGACAACACAAGAAAAATTATTAATGTTATTGACCAGACATATAAGTCTAAACTCAAAGCTATGCTGCTGAGTCTAGACGCTGATAAAGCGTTTGTTAGGATTAGGTTTGACTTTCTAGATAAAACATTAGAGGCATTTGGATTTTCCAGATTTTTTTTACAGGAAGTTTGTGCTCTCTATCAGTCGCCACAGAGACCCTGAATTTTCCAGGAGGGGAGGGGGACATGATAACAATTAGAAATGGGACTAGGCAGGGGTGCCCCTTTCTCCCCTTCTTTTCGCTCTGACAATTGAGCCTCTCGCGGCCACTATCAGAGCCTCCCCAAATATACAAGGGATTAAAATAAAAGATGTGTGCTACAAAATATCGCTGTTTGCAGATGCTATTATTCTTACTATATCTAACCCATTGACATCACTTCTGAATCTTCAGTCCACCCATCGAGGGTTTGGTGAGCTCTCTGGGTATAAAGTAAATGTGGGAAAATCGGAAGCTTTAAATTTGAGGTTAACTGAAAAGGAGATCGAGGTGCTTAAACTGCACTTTGACTATAAAAGTTAAAAGACACACTTGAAATATCTAGGGATTTATTTTACTAGAGATTATAATTTATTATATAAATATAATTATCCTGACCTGTTCTCAAAAATAAAAAAAGATCTACACGCCTGGATTCTTATTGTATTTCCTGGATAGGGATTATAACTACAGATAAGATTAATATTCTCCCTAGACTTTTGTACTATTTTCAGACATTACCGATATCTGTTCCGCACTTAAATATAAAAGAAATTCAGAATTGAATTATGCAATTTATTTGGAAACACAAACAACCGAGAATAGCTAGGTCAATTATGTTGGACGCTAAGGATGGAGGTGGTATGGCTGTCCCAAATATTTGAAAATATTATATAGCCTCCCATATGAAACAAATGAATTACTGGCACTCGCCGAGAGTAGTACAGTATATGCCAGGGTGGACCTGGAGAGCTCACTAAAAAGCCCGGTTGGACTGTCATCTTTGTTATGGTCAAGTTCTGGGACAGGGCCAAGGAGACAGTCGCAGTCGACATTAATTTAATTTACTTTGAAAATTTGGCAGATGGCATAAAAGAAGTATAAGGTTATGTCAACCTCTTCAAGGCTCGCGCCTCTGTTTGGTAATCCAGGGTTTACCCCAGGTTTTCAGGGTCTAGGTTTTGAAATTTAGAGAAATAGAGGAATACTGGACGTAGAAGATTTGTTAGAAAAAGACAAGCTAATGTCTTTCGAGGAATTGATGAGAAAGTATGGTCTGCCCCAAATTGAGCTGTTTAGGTATATACAGGTCCGACACTTTGTGTGTCAGGGCTTCTATGATGAGGAATTTCCTAGATATACAAGATTTGAAGATTTATGTCAAATAAAAAATATCAAAGAGGTTTGATATCATCTTTGTATAAGGGGCTAACCCTAAAAACGGATATATTGGAAAACTGGGGCGCTCCTAACAATTAATCACAATAGTACCAAAAGCCTTGTGGGAATCTAAAATAGACGTCTGTAGGCGGCAATAGTACACATATATAAAATAATAATGCAATACTAGCTGCAAGTCTTTGCTGCTGCTCAGCCGGCAACGGATTTCCCAGGATCCTCACATAGTAGGGAAACACAATAAAGCGTGTTGGTTGAGGTCCGGGGAACCCCTGCTTCCCGAGATGCAGGTCCCTTTATGAGGTGCCAGTATCTCCTATGCATGGAGATATCCCGTGACGTGGGACATCTCCATGCATAGGAGATACCAGCACCCAATAAAGGGGCCTGTATCTCAGGAAGCAAGTGGTCCCTGGACATAAAACCAACACGGTTCTACTCCGGAGACCCCCTGCACATCTACACTAGGAATTAAATGTATATTAAAAAACATTTACTAAGCATCAATACACCCCCCCTCCCCGTGCCCCCCCATAATGTAAAACCATTATTTATTTTTTTAACATACAGGATTAATGGCCTACGGTTGTCCCCGGTGGGCCCGACGGGTGTCCGCAGGCATCACTTTGCACCGAGGGGGGTGCCCACAGGGTCTTGGGGTCTCCGGGTGGTCCTCGATAGGCACCGTGGGCCTTCAGGTGGTCCCCGTGGGTTACCGTGGGCCACAATGGGGTCCATGGGTGGGCCCCCGAGTGTCTGGGTGTTCCTGGGTCAACACCACAGGTGTCTGAGGCCCTTGGGTGGTTCCCACGGGGGTCTGAGGGCCCTCGGGTGGTCCCTGTGGTGGGTGGGATTGATTGAAATGTAGGCCATGTTTATTTGTTAACGTACAGGATTGCTGCCTTAGGTCTGTGGGGACCTATCGAGACCACCTGAGGACCCCCGGAAGCCCATGGGTACCACCTGGGGAACACCTGCGGGGAAGAACCGGGGCCCCCACAGCTGTGGGGGACCCACAGGGACCACCCGAAGGCCCCCAGACGCCCATGGGAACCACCTGAGGGCCTCAGAAACCTGTGGGGTTGACCAGGGGACCCCCAGACACTCGCTGGCCCACAGTGACCCGCAGGGATTACCTGGAGGCCCATGGCGCCAAGCGGGGACCACCTGGAGACCCCCAGACCCTGTGCACTGTGGGGCCTGCGAACACCCGTCTGAACAACCGGGGACTACCGTAGGCCTGGGGTATTAACCCTGTATGTTAAAAAATAAATAATGGTTTTACATTATGGGGGGCATGGGGGGGTGTATTGCTGTTTATTAAATATTGCAATGTTTATTGTGGCCTAGGAGGTGGGTTTTGGGGCTGTTGTGTGTGTATTTTTTTTATTGTGTGTAGCGGGGGTGAGTGAAGGGGGTATTAGCCCCAAGGATGGGTGTTTAGACCTTGCGGTAAGTAGAGGGAGGGTTAACCCCTTCATTACCTTAGCGGTATTAACCACTAAGGTAATGAAGGGGTTAAGTCCACCCGCAACCCTCCCCGCAAGACCTAAACACCCACCAAGGGCCAAATACCCCCTTCACCAACCCCCACTACCCACAATAAGCCTAGAACGGTGGTTAACCCCTTCATTGCCCTAGCGGTTAGCCGCTAAGGCAGGCCTGCCCAACTCGTAAAGTGAGAAGGGACAACTGCTCCAAGGGAAAAAAAATTGGGCCGCACGGGTTAAATAATAATCATCATCATCATCATCATCATCATCATCATCATCATCATCATCTCTCCTCCAGCACCTCTCATCATCATCATCATCATCCTCATATCTCCCCCAGAACCCCTCACTATCAATCTTTACGATACTCCCCATCTATCTCTCATACCCCCATCTCTCCCCCTCACCCACACAATACCCCCCTCCACATCAAACACACAATACCCCCTCCACATCCCCTCAGCCCATTCCATGTCAGCAGCCCCCCCCCCCAAGTCAGCATCCCCCCCCCCCACAAGTCAGCATCCCCCCCATGTCTCTCTTCCCTCAATATAACACTCTCTCCCCCTCCCCTAAATGACACCCTCTCCCCCTCCTCTCAATATGACTCTCTCCCCCTCCCCTCAATATGACTCTCTCTCCCTCCCCTCAATATGACACTCTCCCCCTCCCCTCAATATGACACACTCTCCCCCTCCCCTCAATATGACACTCTCTCCCCCTCCCCTCAATATGACACTCTCTCCCCCTCCACCCACTATATGACACTCTCTCCCCCTCCCCTCAATATGACACTCTCTCCCCCTCCCCTCAATGACACTCTCTCTCCCTCCCCTCAATATGACACTCTATCTCCCTCCCCTCAATATGACACTCTCTCTCTCCCTCCCCTCAATATGACACTCTCTCCCTCCCCTCAATATGACACTCTCTCCCAATCCCCTCAATATGACACACTCTCCCCCTCCCCTCAATATGACACACTCTCCCCCTCCCCTCAATATGACACTCTCCCCCTCCCCTCAATATGACACTCTCTCCCAATCCCCTCAATATGACACACTCTCCCCCTCCCCTAAATGACACTCTCCCCCTCCTCTCAATATGACACTCTTTCCCCCTCCCCTCAATGACACTCTCTCCCGCCCTGCAACTCACATCACTCTCTCCCCCCCTGCACCTCACATCACTTCCCCCCCCTGCACCTCACATGTCAGCAGCCCCCCCCTCACATGTCAGCAGCCCACCCCCCCCTCACATGTCAGCAGCCCACCCCCCCTCACATGTCAGCAGCCGACCCCCCCTCACATGTCAGCAGCCCACCCCCCCTCACATGTCAGCAGCCCACCCCCCCTCACATGTCAGCATCCCACCCCCCCTCACATGTCAGCAGCCCACCCCCCCTCACATGTCAGAAGCCCACCCCCGCCTCACATGTCAGCAGCCCACCCCCCCATATGTCAGCAGCCCACCCCCCCCCCCACCTCTGCACCAGCCCGTTTTTCACACCCACCCCCCACCAGCCCGTTTTTCACACCCACCCCCCACCACCCCGTTTTACACACACACACACACACACACACACACACACACACACACACACACACACACACACACACACACACACACACACACACACACACACACACACACACCTCTTAGATCAGCACATCCTCTCCTCCCCGGTACTAAGCCCCACCCCCGGCATGCTCTTACCTCCAACCCACCCCCCGGCATCCTCCTATTGAAAAAAAAAATACTCACGGCTGCCGCATCCTCCTCATGCTGTTGCTGCCCCCGCGCACTGCAAAACCCGGGGGCAGGGAGGATTTTTAAAACTTTTTTTTAACTTTTTTTTTATTTTTTATTTATTTAATTAATTTACTGGCGCCCGGCCGGAGTAATCGCGGGCCGCACAGAGAGGCCAGGCGGGCCACATGCGGCCCGCGGGACGTATGTTGTACAGGCCTGCACTAAGGTAATGAAGTGGCTGTAAATGCATTTTTCCTGCATCGGATGCATGCCAGGGGTCTCGTGTGCTGGTATTAATGGGTATCAGCTCCGGAAACCCCCAGCATCAATCCAATGCAGGAAAAAGGCCCCAAAAAATTCTAAGTCCCGTATTGCCGCCTTATCGACGCTTCTCCCCACCAATCTGCCAACTTTTTCTGGCATTTGGATTTGGGGAGAAAATCACCATTTTAGGGCCACGAGTAGTGTTAATGTACACACAAATTTGATAATCATATACATTGAAGATTATTATATATCATCATTCATTGTCTATCATCCACTATGTTAGATGTTGTTTTTTCTGTCAAGTTTGTTTGACTCAGAGTTTTTTCATAATGACACCAATGGATTTATTATATGAACAACATATATATGTCTTGTCTTATTAGATTGACCATTCACTTTATTTTTTGTGCATGGTCCTCAGTGACATAGGACTACTATTCTATTACAATTATATTAATATATTCCCTTGGTTGTCCTAATATGGATCATTATTGTTGGTTTATACATGATACTCTCTGAGCCTAACATAATCAACTTAATTCCTCCTTTTTCTTCTTTTTCTTTAATTTAATTTTTATTATTTTTATTGTTATTATCCATTGCCATTTCTTGAATTGTTTATTAATTATTATTCATCATGTTTTGTTTGTGGTTTACTTCATTATTTTTTGTCATTATTCTTTAGATTATTATAATTATTCATTTCACCATCTAAGGCCGATTCCATAGAAGGACAGGCCGTGCTGAGCCGTGCGGACGCTCCGCGCTGAGCCCCTGCATCCTCAATGAGGATGCTTTTAGAGGGGGCTCACACGAGCGTCCGCAGGCGTGCTGAGGGGCTGGAGTTTTTAGCCGAGCGCCAAGCTGTTTTTCAGCGCGCTGTCGGCTGAAAACATCCAATCAGCGTGGAGCTGCGTCAACGTCACGGCGCCGTGACGTCGACGTCAGTGCGTCGCGGGTGATTGGCCCAGCGACGTCACTGCCCCGCCTCCCTCAGTCTCCCCCCGCCTCCGATCGCGCCCGCTGGCTCGCCTGCATGGGCATGAAATCGCGCAGATTTCAGCAGGCGAGCCTCAGCGTCAGCGCGGCTCGGAACTCCTCACCCCTCTATGGCCCGGGTCTAAGACTTGCATGTCATTATGTAGCATTCCTGTTTTTAATTGTTTTGTTTATATTACGTTTATTTGTTATCTGTTGTTGTTTTTTAATCAGGGATTAGTCATGTCATACTAGCCTCCATCCAGAGGTGCAACTGCCTATTGCTTTAGGACTGTCGACCGCCGATTCCACTTCCGGTTTTTGAAGCTGACGATGCCACGTGGCGTACGCTGTGTCACTTCCGGTTTAGGAATCAATGTATTTCTGCAGGCAACAGAGTGGGAGGCACTCTTTGAAAAAGCGTCACGACCGTGAAACACATCAGAGTTACTCCCCCATGCCACCCTCCATGATGTCACCCCTATTTCAATTAATTGTTTTTAACCCATTTGACTTGTGCATAGCCCCCTGTTTTTCATCTGCTGTGCTCCGTTTTTCCTATCCCGGATTCTTCTATTGCATCATACAACAGGAAGCATGCCTCCACAGAGAGACCACACAGTGAGTAGCTTACCAGGTAATTTATTGGTTTATATACCTGCATGAAGATGACACATTGCATTCACCTCTAAGGATATTTGTTCCTGAGACTAGGGAGGAGAAATAGCCACTATTGCCAGTTAAACTACAACTGGCTGCATTATCCCCTGCAACAGGCATACTTTCACTCTAATCTATGAGCCATGAGGATTACATACTCCATGTTTTTGCATCATCCTTCTCACTTTTTCATGGGTCTCTCCCTAACTATCTAATTACAGCTTCAGTTACATGCTGTTTATGCCCAATACTGGGTAGTACTGGTTCAAGAACTTTGTTCTATTTTTCTCAGTACACTAAGTACTCTGTATACTGACATCATTTTGAACAAAAGCTGCCTCCTGCTAACCTAGATAGATGATTGGTGACCCCTGCAACTATATGCGTGAGGGTCACACTATTACAGTTATCTCATCTAGCAACACACAGACCTCTCATTTGGGACGCTGGGTTCTATCTATAGTGCAGATCTATTTGCAAACAAACTTAAAGTATATATTAATATACGGTTTCTATGGTGGACAGTATATGTACACAAGCACCAAATCAGCACGCACACCTATTTCCAATTTAAATTCTTTTTAATCAGTTCTTTTTTGCGTTGTTACAGTTCAAAGGCCCTAACACCTATAATTAATAAAGTTTGATTTGACACTGTTTAGGGTGTTTCTCAGTGCAGTACAAAGGCATACTTTCTTTCTCTAATCAATACAGTTTGGTTTAACCCTTTAATTTCCTTGGTGGCTAGCTGCTAAGTTAATGAGGCTGCTTTTATTTTAATGACATAGTATTGAAGTAGGGTGTCTCCAGAGCTGATACCCATACATTTCAGACCCTGGGACCCCTGCTTCTTGAAACATGGGGTGCCGGTGCCTCCTGCATGTTTTATTCTCCCATATTATGTGACCGAAACATTTAAACATGGGAGAGATACCGGCACCCAATACCAATGCCTGTAACTCGTGAAACAAGGGGTCCCCTGGGCTGAAATTAATGCAGTTCAGCTCCAGGGACACACTGTTCAATAATATGTTATGAAAATAAAAGCCGCCTGATCGTCTGTTAGAGGTGCGCAGATAGAGTGACTGATCCTGTCTACTCTCCCTTCTCTTCCAGATTGATGCAGCCCGGTAGGATTCACACAGTGGGAGTCCCATTCAGAAGCAGTGACCCCCGCTGTGTTAAGCCTGATGGGTTATTCCCTCCTGCCAAGCACTTTGCCGTGAATGCTCAACTTCTGGTCTGTTGTGTGAATCCTACCATGCTGCATCAGTCTGAAAAAGACATCCAGTGAGAGTAGATAGAATCATTTACTCTCTCTGTGCACCTCTAACAGGTGATCACGCTGCTTTTATTTTCATAACATATTATTGAACAGTGTGTCTCCGGGGCTGAACCACATTAATTTAATTAAAATAAAAGCAGATTCATTACCTTAGTGGCTAGCCACTAAGGTAATTAAGTGGTTAACCCATCCTGTAATCCTCCCGGGAGGCCTAACCACCCTCCCCGGGGCAACTACAGTACACCTTTCACTCACTCCATTAAAACACCCTTAACCCCTTAATTACCTGGATCACTGATTGATTTCAAGTGCTATTTTGTATTAAGTGGAGAGTTCGAACCAGAAGGGAAGGGGAGTGCTGTGTATACTAGTGTATACTAGCAGGGGTGGCTAAACTAGGGGAGTGTCCAGTGGGTTAATTTATTTTAAAATTGTGTGATAATTGAAAGTCTGTAACTAACTTTTTTTCTCTCTCCTGCCGGATTGAACCTGTAATACAGAGCCATGTAACGAATCCTGAGCTTGCATGTCCTTATCTGTGTCACTGTATTACTGTTTGATTTCAAATGCTATTTTGTATTAAGTGTGGAGTTAGAACCAGGAGTTTGGACAAGGAATGCGTGAAACAAGATATAGTATTTTGTCGTACTTATAACTCCATAGTTGCAGCAATGAGCAGGATTGAAAATGCCACTCAATGCACATATTGCCACATGTACTGTGCACTTGGAATACTGATCTGAAGAGGTAACTTGCAATATTGAGGGACATTGAAAATCTTGAAAGGAGTTTAGTGCTGACTGAGCAGGCCCTGACTGGGGCTAGTGATGCAGATGATGGAGCTGTGAGTCAGGAACAGTTAAGTAGCTGGGTAACAGTTAGAAGAGGAAGCAGGGGGAAGAGGAAGAGGCAGGTCAGTTCTGAGCCAATAGATTTGCCATTTTGAGTGAACATATTGGGAGTGTCATGGCAGGAATGGCAAGGCTGGGGGAGACTGATTCCTCTAGCAGCCAGGGGAATAGTTCCTCCAGCACAGAGGGAAATCAGGATGCTCAGATACCAAGAAAGATTGTGGTGGTAGGGGACTCCATTATTAGGAATGAAGATATGGCAATCTGTTGCCAAGACCGCATGAACCGAACAGTTTGTTGTCTCCCGGGGGCTCAAATTTGGCACATTGCGGATCGGGTAGACAGATTGTTGGGAGGGGCTGGGATTGACCCAGTGTTCTTGGTACATGTTGGCACTAATGAAAAGTTAGAAAAAGATGGAGGATCCTAAAAAAATCTTGGAATCTAGACCGCAAGTTTAAGTGCCATGCCTAGGGAGACAATTGGAGATTAGGGAGGTTGCTGCATGGCTAAGAAAGTGGTGTAGGAAGGAGGGTTTGGGGTTTTAGAGCACTGGGTCTTCTTTATGGAGAGGTGCAATCTTTATGGTAGAGACGGATTGCACCTTAATGAAGAGGGATCTTCTCTGTTAAGAGGGGCAATGTTAAAAAGGTTTAAAATGTTGGGAGGAGATATTAAACTAGGATGGAGGGGGAGGGGCAAGAAACAAATAAACTAAATAGAATAGATAGCTATGGGGAAATAGCAAGGGGTCATGTAGGTAGAAAAGGGCAGGTGGGAGTTTGGCAAACGGGGAGACACCCATATTAAATACAGATAATACTAGAAAACTTCTAAAGACTAAATCCAATTGGAGTAGAAAGGCAAGAGCTGATAAGATAATGTATGCTTGCTAATGCAAGAAGCCTGACAGATAAAATGGGGGTGGAGCTTGAATTAATAGCTACAAGGGAGCAGTATGATATCATAGGCATTACTGAAACATGATGGAATGAAACTCATAACTGGGCAGTTCATTTAGAGAGTTATTTCCTTTTTTGGAAGAATCGAGCAAATAGAAGAGGAGGTGGAGTATGTTTATATGTGTAACACGTGTCAAACCTCACTTAGGGACCAGTGTATGGGAGCGAGCGCATTACCACAAATCCTCTCTCCAAGGTGGAGAGGAAGATTCTCTATCCCTCCTCACTCCCTGAGGAGCTCAGAGGAACTGATCACTAACTTTGGCTACTCCCCTAGAAACTTATGGAAGGGACGGGCTCATGGACTGTACCCACCTACAAGGGGCTGTACACAAGCCATGAGTCACCACAGACCTTCCTTCACTTTCTGGGGAAGCAGAAGGGGGGTCAATGGCCCACAGATTAACCTGCTAATGCCTGGATCTTAATAGGGCTTACACAGCAGATACACTATGTGGAGAGAAACAGGTACAGCTGGACATACCCTATTACATATGTTAAATCGAATCTAAAACCTATTATAAGGTGAGATGTTTATAAAGGGAATGATGAAAATGTAGAGAACTTGTGAATATTAATTAGCAGTGCAGGTAAAAGTATAAAGAAAATGTTTGTAAAGATATTCTGTGAGATTGAAGAAGCCAAAATACTCTTGCAAATGGAGATGGCATCAAAACTAGGTCATGTTTGCATAATGGGTGATTTTAATTATCTAGACATAGACTGGGACAATGCGATTAGCATTACAACAAAAGGAAACAGGTTTTTAGGGGTGCTTATGGACAGTTACATAACCCAAATTATTGAGGAGCCAACCAGAAGATGGGCAATACTGGACTAGGTAATATCAATCAATATAGAAGCAGTAACAAATATTCAAGTCCGGGAACATTTAGGTAACAGTGATCATATCATATTCTAATTTGAAATAAATTATAAAAAAAACATATTACTTGGGTTCAACAAAGACCTTAAACTTTAGAAAGGCAGATTTTAAAACATTGAGGAATAATCTACAAAGAATAAATTGGAATTACGTTTCTGCAGAGAAATATGTGGAAGAAAAATGGGCAGTTTTTAAAACATTGTTAGAAGAGCACACAGTGTATACCCATGTGTAATAAATATAAAAGAAACCAGTCTAAAACAATGTGGTTAAATAAACAGGTTAGGGGTGGAAATGGAAAAGATGAGACAGGCATTTAGGGGCCTATTCACTAAACTTTGATAAATTCAGTGAATGAGCGGATTTGTACAATATGTTCTTACCGCACTATAAGAAATTTGTGTCAAAACGGTATTCATTAAGAAAAATCGCAAGTTTTTTTTAGTGTGGCAAAAAAATCCAACAACGTACTACATTGTGTGTTCATTTTTGTTTCCAATACTTATCGCACTATTTTGAGTTTGCTTAAACTGCTATTTCACCCAAGCAATCTGGTAGAGGGCATGAAGAGAGTTTCATTTCCCTGCAAAGCTCTTACAGGCGATCGTGCAGTTTTAATGTTAATTCTAATAACAGAGTATTGAAGCTGAGTCTCCTGAGCTAAACTGCATTAATTTCAGCCTTGGGGACCCCCTACCTCCTCATGTGCTGGCCTCGGTATGGGGTGCCGGTATCTCCTGTGCGTTTAAATGTCCCGATCACGCGACACGGGAGAATTTAAACATGACAGGGATACCGGTACTCCATACCGGGGCCTGTAACTTGGGAAGCAGGGGGTCTCCGAGGCTGAAATTTATGCAGTTTAGCTTTGCCGACCAAATGCTTTAATTATATGTTATCAAAATGAAATAAAAACAGCGCAATCGCCTGTTAGAAGTGCGCAGATAGAGTGACTGATTTTGTCTATTCTCACTGGGTGTCTCTTCCAGACTGATGCAGCCTTATAGGATTCAGACAATGGGAGTACCATTCAGAAGCAGGGGTCCCCACTGTCTTAATCCTGATGTTGCCATTAGTCTGGTCATGGGTATTTTGCAAGCAGTTGGGTGTCAGGGCCGTACCATTGGCTGATTCCGTGCCGATTACGCAACAAACTATGTGCTGCATCTGTACCTGGAGAACCTAAAACCTGATGAATATATTGAGAGCAATCACTTGAAGGATGCCCATAAAATTAATATTGAAACTAAAACAGAGCCTATGGTCTTGAAAGTAGGAGTTATGATAAATGTAAGTGTTGACCTGTCGGACCTTAATGTGTCCCCACTTACATTATGAAGAGGTTAAAATATAACTTGTTGATGCTAGTGTCATATAGAGGGTACATGAAGTTTTCTGTTCAGCAGGGTCAATGGATAGTCCTGTTGGGATGTTTTAATGGTGCTGTTCAAACAATAGCACACGTGTATGTATTAAATAATAAATCATTTATGGGCAATGACAAAATACTTGTACATTAAAAAACAAAAACATACCAAACATTTTTAAGACATTTTGAATGTTTATAATGTAGAAAGCATTAGCAAAATGACAGCCCCTTCTGATTGGCTCGGGCTCTTGATTCCCGGCCTCTCTGTAGTATGGCACCAATTGTATCTAGTAACTGGCCAGTCACATTATATTGATGGACTACATTTCCCACAATGTTGTGCAAGGAATGAATTAAATAATCCAAGCAAGCGATCGATTACAGGAGAATGGGTCGATCTGCAACGCAGCTAATACTTGTCAGTATGCAGATTGTAATGATGCATATATTTAATGAGAGAAGATATATTTAATTTTGTAAAAACACCAGTTGGAACTGCAGCTTTAACATATAAAGCTAATTATTGTGACAGTGGTGACATATGGTCTCACAGGTTACATGTGTTTAAACATTTTACAATCATGGGTAACCTATTCAATACATGTTTTCTTCTTTCATCGATCAACAATTGCTGTATTCCTATGGTCAAAACAATTACTGTATTGCCCTTTTAATCAATCCTTCACTATTTTTGTAACTCATTTAACATGTAAATATTTTTTTATTGGGGGTGTGTGGGAATTTAAAGGTCAAAATGCTTCAAAGATTGACTAACAATTATCAGTAACCACTAATTGCCACTTAAAGTTTTGACTGTTGGGTACGTGACAAATCATGGTATTAGAAACATTTGTTTTTATTTGTCTAACCAAGGTTTACGAATAGGTACGTCACATGTTCAATAAATATCAGGTTATAACGATTAGGGCATGCTACAGAATAGATATTAATTGGTTCTAAACACACATGGTGGGTATTGTTTATAATTTTTTACTTAAACCAAACAAATCTCACACTTACTTAGTGGTAGAGATGGCGGATGCAGAGATGGAGAGAGAGTTTAGACACATTATGCTGAGAAGGAGAACCCTGGCTTTGGAGAAGAGACAGAAGAGGAGAGAGGAGAGAGGAGAGGGGAGAGAGGATAGGAGGAGAGGAGAGAGAGTGGAGGGAGGAGAGGGGGAGAGGAGAGTGAGAGGACAGGGGAGAGAAGAGGGGGAGGGGCAGGGAGGACAGAGGAGAGAGGTGGTACCCCGCCAATGCTTATACTGTGAATAAACATATTTGGAGGGGCTTACTGAGGATTAAATAATTAGCCGATATCGCTTGAGTTCAGCAGCAATCTTTGCTCTTTATGCAGCGTTATGAAAGATTTGGATTCTGTAACAGGCAGAGGTCGTGGAGTCCCTGGCCTTGTTAAAATGCTGAGCTCATTACATTTTCTTGCTTCTGCATCTTTTCAGACAACTGTGGGCATAGTAGGTGGGGTTTCGCAGTCAACATTCTCGCGGGCCCTTAGCCAGTTTCTATGTGCACTGACTAGACGCACTAGGAATTATATACATTTTTCTAGAGAGCAGACCAAGTGGCTGGAACTCAGAAGAGGCTTTTATAACATAGCCGGGCTACCCTGCGTAATGGGTGCAATAGATTGCACACATGTTGCTCTGACCCAGTCTAGTGGAAATGAGCATGTATACCGTAAAAGGAAACACTTTCACTCTATCAATGTGCAGGGCGAATGCGATGCCAACATGAAAGTTCAGAATGTGGTAGCCAGATTCTCAGGTCCAAGCTACGATTCCTTTATTCTGACAAATTCATAATACTTCCATGCATTTGAAACAGGTTATTTTGGACATGGTTGGCTGGTGGGTGAGTACATATGTATAGGTATGCAGGAATATCACGTTTGTTTGATGTATATGGCTTTTATACATAATAGTAATATTACTTGGAAATATCTACAGTTTGCTATACTCAGATCTATAGAAAGAAATCGGTTAAGCTACATGTTCTAATGTTTTAAATTGTATTTCTCATACTAATTTACATGTGAATAGAGTGTACCACATATATAGAGACATATACACACACACACACAGGAATAATGTCTCAAACACCGATATCTACATGTTGGATGACCCTTTCATATATTTATAAACACATCACATCTGATACTACATTGTTCTTGTTAAGCTATTGACTGTAACAATAAAAACAATGGCCTCTTAAAAATAAAAATATGACAATTAATTAAACTGAGGTTAGATATATATAATTTAAACAATACGTATGAGCTTAAAATATTTCCAACATATCCTAATCCTATAGAAGTGCAATTGACGTGTTTATACTGGTTTACACACACAGAAACCACAATACAGACACACAAAGAACATAAAGACAAACTTCTCTCCTACACAGCGAATCAACTTCTCATAAATAACCTGCTTTTAAAACTAATTTTTTTATGCTCCGGAGCTTTTGAGTTAACTTTTCGTATTTTTTTTTTTACATTCCTTTGGAGAAAAGGAGGGTTTTGGCGCGGTCTGTGCTGCTGTTATTCTGATTCTCTTTCTAGTTGCCATTAGAACAGAAGGAAAAAGAATATTTTCTGGTTTAAAAGACCCATTCGTGTGGCCAGTATGAACAAACCTTTTAAATTTTTACCAGTTACAGGGCTACTGCCATTCTTTTCCGTTCTCTTCTCTCTCTTAAGGCTGCACTGCAATTACTAGCAAAAATGTCCTGCCCTTTTTTTTTTTCAATTATAACACTTTCTGTCCCTTCCAAACACTTTCTATCACTTCCAAAAACTTTCTGTCCCTTCCAAACAATATACACAGTCTCTAATTGTATCCCAATTTCTGTATATAAACCTTTCATAAAAATAACCCTCAATATCTACTTCCACAACACCATCATATGCTTTGATTATCTATCGGCAAATTCACTTGCTATTTCTTTCCCATTCACTTTCTTTTTCACTTGTTATTATATTAACTTCTGTCCTGGCAATGGTAAAAATTAATACAGCGGGACCCTTCTGTCCCTCAACAGAATTCTTTTGACCCATATTAACGTAAGGTATGTTCCCTGTGGGATTGAAAAACACACGAGACGGCGCTCCGTGAGCCTCTCAATCCCACAGAAAAAGACCCCTCTTTCATTTAAACATCTGTGCAAATTGTTGATAATAGTACAAACAGTGCCATTCACTGGCCAACAAAATATATTTATATTGTCTCTTTTCGTTCTCTGTATTCATTCTTTATATTTTCCTCTGCAGACACAATCCTTTGAGAATTTTTGGTTTCCCATTATTCCCCTGTTACAGCAATCAAATTTAATTGACCTGTACAATACTCCTGATACAATAAACAAATTTAATTGACCTGTACAATACTCCTGATACAATAATCAAATTTAATTGACCTGTACAATACTTCGGCTACAATAATCAGCGCAAGCTGATTACGTACAACTCTTTTGGCATGTTATTGTTCTGAATAGTGTAAATATACAAATAAGGACCTGTCACAAGACTGTTCCCCAATCACATTTTCTCACCATAACTATACCAAAGAAAAAACTTGAATCATTTCAGCGGGTCCAACCCAGTCCTGATAAACCTTATATTTTTATAACATGGATACAGATAAGACCTTCTAACCAGATATCCATGAATAGACTCACTTGGTATGTTAATGACAAGACAAAGCAAATGTACAATCAGGGACCCGTCCTGCTCAGACAACAAAAATATTTATCACAACCCAGGACGGTCTGAAAACAATCCCTTAAGCATACAAACACTCACCTTCATCTCCAAAACACCAAAACTTTTAACGGGACTCTCACCTTAGCCCCTAACAACTCTTAACAACTCTTACACTTAAAAATGAATACAGGAACAGAGAATAATAAACTCACTTGATAAAGCTGGTTTCTGTCACTCAGAGAAACACCCTTTAAGGACCAGCTCTCTACACAGCACTCAAACAATTTTAAACTCAGGCTTTCCTCAAAAAGGTGCCTTTTACCTTGATTCTTATGAGCGCTGAGGTTTGAGTGTCCGAGGAGTGGCCTGTCCAGGTGCTCTGCATCCGAGATATTGGAAACAATCCTCTGCTACCATCTGTAAAAGCTGTAAAAATGTTACAACAAAGATTCAGTTATCAAATGAGTTTATTTCAGGTGCACACAGCGGAGACAGCTTCAAAACAAAAAGCTCTCTCACAGATAACACGTTATGCCATACAGGCATACCCCGCATTAACGTACGCAATGGGACCGGAGCATGTATGTAAAGTGAAAATGTACTTAAAGTGAAGCACTCCCTTTTTCCCACTTTTGTTGCACGTACTGTACTGCAATTGTCATATACGTGCATAACTGATGTAAATAACCCAGGTGTAACAGGCTCTATAGCCTCCCTGCTTGTGCACAGCTTCGGTACAGGTAGGGAGCCAGTATTGCTGTTCAGGATGTGCTGACAGGCGCATGCGTGAGCTGCTGTTTGCCTATTGAGCGAAATGTACTTACTCGCGAGTGTACTTAAAGTGAGTGTCCTTAAAGTGGGGTATACCTGTATATTTATACCCTAAAAACTTAAAGTGTCCTCCCTCAATGGGGGCTTGCGCGTCACTAATATTACCTCATTTTGTAATACATAACAATACTAAAGCTGATGTCATTTTGTAATACATAATAATACTGGATAAATGTCTAAGCTTAAAACCATTATGGGGTGTAAATGGGATATGCCTGTTCTGCCACTTGGCACATTGTATGAGAATCAGTTTCTCTGTAAGAATCTGAGCTTATCTCAAGGTTTCTCACAACTTCTTGCCTGTTTACACTTTCAATTTGAAGCTGATTGGATGAGGAAAGATCAATAAAGTCGGCTAGGAGCGAAAACATTCCATGTCTGTTTCACACGTTCATTCACACAGAAATGAAACACAGAAATAAAACTCACAAAGACAAGACAAGATGGCGGACTAAAATAGTCAAACAAAATGGCTGCTTTGACCCTAATGCTGTTACGTCAGACCCCCTAATGTCTCAACTTCGTCAGTATCAAATGGTCCCTGCAAATTTGTATTTACGTTAACATTAAATATTGATGTCCGAATGTAATAAATCATAATTAAATTAAAACATTGTTAAAATGCTTCTTCTTTATAATGTTACATAATAAGCTAAATGAGACGTTACGTGTCGTAAACAAAATGCATCAGATTCTTCAAATTGTATATTGAGCATATATATAATGCTGTATATATTGCAAATAAAATAATTATATCAAGTCATAATTACATGTTATGTGTATGACAAATAAAAAATTAGAGTACGTGTAGATTTGTATGCACTTTGAGCTTATCCGTCAACGCGTTGCTCTCATTGAGGATGTATATAGCAATCATTTATTGTTAGTAATTAATGTTTACACATTCAAAACATCTCATTCATATGTACTGTGATTTCATTAACTTTATAATTATTTCTGTGAAACATTTTTATGTCATATTTAGTCATCACTAAGTTTCTTCGTGTTTACACACATGCTATAAACAGTGTATACTATTTAGAACAGTTGCTGAATATCGTATATTGTAATAGCATTCACCTACAAATGTTGATAAAACATGTTTTTTTTTAGGAATTACTCCTTTTTTCCATAATAATTAAGGGGGGACAGAGAATGTGCGAAATGACCATGAGCAGTCCAAACTTTTACATATCTCATTATACACAGTCATATACTGTAACTGTGGAAGGGTGTAAGGCATACTGTTACGCATGAGTGTATTACACTGTAAAGAAAAAAAAATTTGTGCCCATCCTTCATGGTTTACCTGCAATGTTGTTGACATGAGATTTTTGTCTATTACTTATTAGAGTTTACTATAAATTTTTATCAAATTACCTATTACAGATGGTTGTTTGTTCATTACATTTTGACATACCTGTACTTGGCATACATAAAAATACTATATATCATCACTTATGGCATGGATATTGTCTGAAAATTAGCAACCAGCTGTCTCAACACAGACAATGTATTGTGAAAGAAAATACAATAGGCTTGGTATATGCAATTTCCTCAAACTATTTTTATTTAGACAACTGTCAAAGAGCTATAACAAAAAGTGTGTAACTATTAGCCGGGATATACATACTCAGTGCATGTAAAAAATATTAATTAGTATATATTTGTGTATATAAACAAACTGTAAACTACATATTTGCCTTGATATTTATTAATTGAGCAGTGCATATCAGTATGACAAACTATTTATATAATAAATTATATTAAAAATAATACAATATTGTGTATGAAACCATTATAAAACATTTTTTTAAGCGGTTCTTTTAGACACTTCAATTCATATTTTAGGATTGTCCATGTAAAGAGTTGATTTTTGAAAGACAAATAACATCATATAAAAAGATTGCTCAACAATAAATATGCTGCTTAAAGCAGGCTTGCGCTCTACTATTATTTTGCTAATATTTTAGAGGATAACGCAGACATATGCTTAGAGATCCGCGGTATTAAATAACATTAGCATTATAATAGCTGGTATAAAGTGTGTCTCATCTGTATCTGGCTCTGAGGGTCTCTCAGGACCGCCATTATAATGTCCACGCGCAAACAATCTTGCGCGTGCCTGGGAGCTGGGCGTCTTCCTGCACCTTCTCATAGTGCTGAGTCCGTAGCATCAAATGACCACGTACCCACGTCACATGAGGACGCGACATCGATATTATGATATGATTTTATGAAATGCTGAATAGTAAGCATACGATATTATGAGATGCTGAATAGTAAGCAATCGATTATAGAAGAACGGATCGATCTGCATTTAGCTCATCACTTGTCAGTGTGCAGATGACAAAAAATGTAATTTATAAACGGCAGCTTGAAATGCAGCTGTAAACATATATATTTGTATCATTATCTGTGGTAGGCATCATCGGGTCTGTGTAGTCTAGTGCATGCATACTATACTGTATATTATGCAGATGATGCTCTCATATTTCATTAGGTACTTAACAATAATGTATTTAAAGTCATATTACATCATATTTACCTGTATTGTATGTCATAAATGTCCTTGCTAATATCCATTGTTCCTGCCATACATATCCTGTACGTACACTTGCGTTTCCACTTGCATTCATAGGGTGTGGTTGAATCATCTTTTTCCAGGTAGAGTAAACAGGGCATCAGTATTTTCTAACGGGTTTTCGCTTATGTGCTCTCCATCTTTTGCTTTTTGCAGGTGACTGTTCAATTACTGCTGGCGGAGACTGTGCAATTACTGGTAGCGGAGATGATTCAATTACTGGTGGTGAAGACGATTCAATTACTGGTGGTGGAGACGATTCAATTACTGGTGGCTGAGACGATTCAATTACTGGTGGTGGAAACGATTCAATTACTGGTGGTGGAGACGATTCAATTATTGGTGGCGAAGACTGTGCAATTACTGATGGTGGAGACTGTGCAATTACTGGTAGCGGTAACTGTGCAATAGATGGATCCGGAGAAAATATTCCAAAATCTAATGAAACTACAGATGATGAGGCAGGAGAGCGTACTGCAAATGCGAGTGCTGAGGCATGCATATCATTTTGTTTGATTAAGCTTCCAGCTACAGATTGCATTGAGCTATAATGGATTTTAAATTCTGAACTATTCATTAGCAAAATGTCTTTGGTATTGCGTATTTCTGCAACCATTTGTTGATGAACACCCATCAATTTTTGATGACGGCATAATTGGAAATCCAATAAATGCTCTTCCGATAGCTCTATAGATGCCAAATGCTCCTGGTGGGCAGGAGCTGGTACGATCAGGATGTGCACGAGCAGGTTGGGCATGTCTTAATCTAGTACTGTCCAGATCAGTAAGCAAGGATAAAGCCAATTAATATGACAATCCAGATATTAATCCAGGAGATGTGATATCTGTTGTAAATCAATGAGGACAACATTAATTGATTGGCACAGAAAAACGACAAGTCACATAGTTCGTTGTTACAATGCCTGCGCATTTCATTCTCACTAACACCTTCAATGATGACCTCAAACTTCAAATGAATTAAATGGCTGCTGGACAATTGGGCATGACTAATTTGAGGCTATTGAAATTGTACTTATTGAGTCTGCCATGCAGCAGATCATGGAATGTTTATGTGTTCTCACAAGTAATTATGTTGATTTGATACCTCAACAACACAGGTGACTGCAACAACAGATGTCTAATTTTTATGGAGACAACAACTCTGTCGATGTCAGTCACACCTGCAACTGTCCCATGGTCAAATGAATCATTAGTTGTGGCGAAGAAGGTGCCACACAATATTCTTATAAATTGATGGCCTCAACTTCAGTTAATGAGTATGACACATGGGATGCAGGGGCTGCCACCTGTGAGCCAACCTGTGATGCAGGGGCCACTATGTATAGTTTAGAGAAGATTGTTGTTAATAAGGGCAAGTATGTTAACATAACATTACCTATAATATGAGTAAATAAGACTCTAGAATTCATTAGACTCTTTGTACATGTGAGAGTTTAACTGGGGACAGCGGCAGCTATGTCTGCTACATATAAATAATGTTTTTATTACATGACCTACTTAAAAATACTATGGTAATACTACTACATACTATGTGAATGCAGATATGTATGAAGGGGTGTGTAATAGTGTTTATGTAGACTCACATAATTAAGTGTACGTAGTAACTAGTATTCTGCTCGCATCATCTATTAATGCATGCCGTCCTAACAGAATACTAATCATTGACCAGTAATGATAGTGTACTTTTCATAATGATTTTTCCAAATGTCAAGTGAAAACGTTTACTCATGTACAGTAAAAGTTCTGACCTGCGGGAAACGGGTTTGAATCTTGCACTCAGCTGCTCCTCCAATGGAGTTAGCGTTACATTGGGGTTTCCTGCAGTTGTCATGAGTTCTGACCTGATTTCCACAGGTCGACACAGACACTCTAATCTCTTCCCACAAATCTTTTTTGACCATGTATGTGTTCTTGCCTTTAGATATACAACAAAATAACTTTGTTCATGTACATATCTTATAATAAACAAAAATGGTGAACAAATGCGTGAACGCTTGTAACATTTATTTGACATGCTGTTTGCCAGTGAGTATCTCATCAAGATTATCAACATTTTTTTTTCACAAATCTATTTATTATGTTCATTATCAGCATACAGACGACCGTCTTATACTTTTTCTGTTACAGACAACGTGTATCATCTATATTTTATATACAATGTTCACAATGTTTTTTCAAACATAAATCATATCTAATTTAACTTTGCATTCTAACTTAAGGTCTTTTTCAACATATGTGCGGTCAATTTTAACTTTTCCAGTTCTAGTCACCTTATGTCCCCCGTATGTTTTTTTCATGTTTACTGTATTCTCCAGACTCAACTCATAACTATTTTAACTTTGAACTCTAGTGTAACTTGCCGTGTTGGTATTTTCATTATTTTCCATCTCTCCATCCCCTCTCTAGTCCTTTTTATCCTATATCGTCCTTTGTCCTCATGTCTCTGTCCTCTAGGAACCAATCCCACCTCTGATGAAAGTCTCCCAATGTTCTGTTCCTGTCTATGCTTGTCTCCAGTTTATCTATCGTCATTAGTTTGTAAAGTGTGTCTTGTAGTTGATCTATTGAGGGCTGTTGTGTTTGTATCCAGTTTATCATAACGTGTCTTGGACTGCCTTCCAATCTCCCCCAAGACAATATTTCTATGTTTATATCTCAGTATTTTATTTATTATCTCCTGGAAGTACTCAGACTTGTGGTCATTTGGTCCATGAACATTCCCTAAGAGGTAGTCAGTTCCTCCGCTCTTGACTTCTGCCAGTAATAATCGTGTCCTTCACTGTCTCCCTCTGTTTTTATTATTTCTAGGGGGAGGTTTTTATTTATAAGTATAGCTACTCACGCTTTCTTTCCTACGGCCGGGGAAAAGATACTATGCCCTACCCAATCTCTTTGGAGTTTGCTGCTTTCTTTTGAGTCTAAGGGGGTCATGCACTAAGCTCCGCTAAGTCACTTTTAGAGCGCAAACTGCTTTTAGAACATGATGTTGCGCTGAACCCGAAGCACTAAGCAACGCAAACAGGCACTTTGCGCTCTAAAACTGACTTTTTTCAGGAATTTTTTCTAAGTCCAACTTTGCTCGTTCGTTACCCTGTTTGCGTTAAATTCTGGCCTTAAGCGGGATGTACTAAGCAACACAACCATAGCATAAGCGAAAGTTGCGTTTATCAGAACACGTCAGCTCAAGGTAAACGCAAAAAAAGCTGGACTTAGAAAAAATTATTGCTTTTCATTTTTGCATTCGCAAAACCCATACAACAGGCCGTGGGGGTCAGAGAGGGAGCCGGGGGGTCGCGCGGATGTCCCCGGCTGACCCCATGGGAGTCCGGGGGTCCCCGCGGGAGTCCCGGGGTACCCGCGGGCCTGCGGTACCAATGTTGCGCCTCCAAAAATAATAAACAATATTTATAACTAAATACACCCCCCTAACACATACTATACAGTAATGGGCAAAATTACTATTATCCACATATGGATAATAATGCATTTGCCCATTTCAAATACATATAACATTCAATAAATAAAGTAAAAACATATTACACTTACCTTTTACAGGCACCCACGATGAAGGCCATCTTCATCCTCATCTTCATCCTGCCCATGTCCCTCCGATGCTGCAAAACATACACAAGAATAAAAACATCCAATGTAATGTCCCCTAACCCTTTTAATCACCATAGCGGTTATTAACCACTACAGTCATTAAGGGGTTAACCCACCCTCACCCACCACTCGGGAGGCCTACATACCCTCCCCTACTAACCCCCCACCCCATGAGGCCTAACCACCCTCACTCACTACCCAGCCGGGAGGCCTACTCACATACCCTTGGGGCCAATACCCCTTCCTCCCACCCCCATTACCCACAATAAAAACAATACACTGCCCCACAATAAACATCATTATATTTATTAAATACATAACCCACCCCCTGTGCCCCCCCATAAATACATGATTTATTCTTTTACATACAGGGTTCATACCCCAGGCACACGTGAGTCCCCGGTGGGCCTGACGGGTCACCTCACATACCTACAGGTTACCAGCATCATGTTTCACACAGGGTGCCATGGCCCACCAGGTGGTCTCCGCGGGTCACCGTGAGCTACAATGGGGTCACCACGGTAGGCCCGCGGATGTCTGGGGGGCCCCGGGTCAGACCCACAGGTGTCTGAGGGGCCTCGGGTGGTTCCCACGGGGGTTCTTCCCCGCAGGTGTCCCCCGTGGACCCGCCAGCCTGTTACCCGTGAGAAGCCCGAGGAGACCTCAGGTGGTCTCCAGAGGTCTCTTGCAAACCAAAAGGAACCACCCCTGTATGTAAAAAAAATAAACCGGGCCTATACATTAAATACATACATCCAACCCCCACCCCCCCCCCAAGACACATACAGTACAATAATGTGCAAAATAACTATTATCCAGATAGTTCTGTGTTGAAGTGGCAACTCTTCTCCTTAGAGGCTTCCAGCTCTGTAGTAAGCCTGTGAACCTCTTTCTGAGATGCTTCTGTGCTGCGTCAACTTGAGCCATGAAAGTCTAGTACTGGGCAGAATCAGCGTAGGCCTTCTCCAGCTTACTTGACAAGATCACTCTGTCATTCTCAAACTGATATTTTTCTTTTTCCCAGTCACCCTCTGCTTTTTCCAGCACTAATTGCATCCTTGACTTTTCTTCTATCAATAGTCTCTTCTCCTCTTCTGATTCATGGAGTCTTTTATCTCCTTCACTGGCTTGGACAGAGAAGTTCTTACTCATTTGGTTTATAGTTTCAAACCTACTATTTAACTCTTCGGAGCTGTCTCTCATAGAACGTATCTCGGTTTTCAAGTAGCATCTCTCCTCCCGAACGACTTCCATCTCTTTTTTGAAGTAGCAAATCTCCTCCTGGGAGACTTTAAGCTCTGTATTAAGCCTGTCAATTTCCTTCATAGAGATTTCCAGGAATTCGTTACTTTTAGAAGCGAGGCGCTGATCCTCAGCAGCATCAGCATATGCCCTCTCAAGCTCACTTGACATGACATCCAGGTCACTCTCCAACTGGTGCTTTTCTTTTTCCTGGAGAACACACTTAGCAATTGCTGAGGATAGACAGCTCTGTAGTGCAGCCTTGGCTTCTTGCGCTTTATCTAAACGTCCATGAAGACAATCAATCTCTTTTCGTGCAGATTGAAGTGTCTGAGTTAGGGCATCTTTTCCTTGATTAAATACTTCTTTCTTTTCCTTCTTCTTCCTTGCTTTGAGAAGTTCTGAAGAATCAGTGGTACTGTGTTCACATTTACTGCTCAAGACTGTTTTTTGAGTGGGAGCCATAATTTCAGACATGGGGAAACCACACTTCCCAAGAAACCAGTAAAGAGGAAATTTGTCTTTAAAGCAGAAGCATTAGAATGAACAACAGAAATATTAGACACAGAAAGACAAGATAGGAGAGCTGACCCTTTTGAGACCATAGCATCAGTCACAAATATATCATAAATGCAAGGAAAAAACATAAACAGAGAAACCTGCAGTTAAATCTGAAACTTTAGATATCAGGCGTAGGGATATCAGACAGAGAACCCTGCAGTAAAATCTGAAAATTTTACACATCAGGCGTAGGGATTTCATATAGACAGAGAAAAATCTGCAGTTAAATCTGAATCTTTAGAAATCAGGCATAGAAATATCATAGACAGCAGGAAACTACTACAGAGAAAACTTGCAGTTAGATCCAAAACTTTTGACATCAGACATAGGAATATCAAGACAGAGAAAACTGCAGTTAAATCTGAAACTTTAGATATCAAGCAGTAAATCAAGGTAACAGTCTTAAATAGAAATGTGAGTCTGAAAATCTGCAGTGGCCCATCCACAATGCAGAGACAATTCTTGTCCAGGTAATGAAAGTCTGAAAATGGCAAAAACAGGTACTGCAGGGAGGGTTTTTTTTTTTTTTTTTTTGTAAAAGGGAATTCTTCTCAGGGAGAAAGTGGCACAAAAAGTTCTGCAGAAACCTTTGCAGCAACAAAACCTTCAGGATCCCAACTGGGATTTCAAAAAACAAAAAAAATACTTATCTTCCTCCAAGCGGATGGGGTCTGCTGAAGCAAGAAGGCAGAGAATCTGTTCCAGCGAGATCCAGAAGTGGCCTCTGTTTTCTGTCACGGGAGACTCCTGTGGTGGGTAGGATCTTGGAGGCCAGAACAGCAGGAGCGTAGTAGGGGTCACAAGCGGAGATCAGAGGCAGGCAGCAGATAGCGAAGTCAGGTAACAAGCAGGGGTCCGAGGCAGGCGGCAGGTAGCGAAGTCAGGTAGCAAGCAGAGGTCGGCAATGAGGAGACTGGAACAGGACAGGCGAGCAGGGACAGGTCTGGGAGCAGGGACTGAGAACGGGAACAAATAGGGACAAGCCAGATTACCAGCAAGGGCCTTTACTGCGAACAGACTCAAATACAGGTACAGGAACAGATCAGGATCAGAGGCGGATGGGGACTCTGCAGGCGATTCGGATAACATCAGTTCCAGTTCCACTGGGAAGAAGACAAGTCTGTGAGGGATATTCTCCCCTCAACACATAGCCGCTGTCATGGCCAGGGCTAACCTACAGAATCGAGACCCGTCCCGAGAAACTCAAAGTATGAGGGGGAGTGCCTCTAAGAAAAAGTTCATTGGGCGGGGTGTTACCCGTTTGCTGGACAATGTTCTGGACATTTCCCCAGCCCCGGCCCATAGCCCCCCTACCCCATCACGAGTGGTGCCACCGGGACCTACCAGGGATAAATTATGTAAAAACCCCAAATACTCCAAGGACGTGCGGGACTGGGAGTTGAGTGAAGAAGGGTCAGAGGGGGAGATACTGTATTCAAGTGTTATACCTGTACTTAACCCTGTGCCGTTTTCTCCTGCAGCTAGAGGGAGGGACCGTGAGTCTCACACCCCAGTAGAGAGTGGGTCTACTAGTAAAGTGGTGCACAAAATGAACCCCACTAGGTATTATACTGCCAAGGGAAGGAGAGATTGCTCGCGATCTGCTGATGCAGGTACATCCGGTGTATCATCACAGGTAGAGTCTGATGTAGAACGCACTAGTCAGGCGGCTGAGTACGAGCACAAATGGTGGGCGCCTTTGTTCACCGGATACCACGAGGGGATGGACCGTACGCGGTTCTTGTTAATTAAGAACGATGTAGTAGATCATTGGTGGGCAGCTGGTTCTTTCACTTCACAGGAGATGGAGGATGAGTTAGATCACCGGTTTAGGGAAATAGAACAGAAACGTATTGTACCTCAAGGCCCCAGTGTATTGTATGACGAGGTAGCTCCAGAGGAGCCTGTATTTTGGGTACTGCCAAGCAAGGCAGGGCACCGCACACTTACCAAGCTAAGTCGAGCTGACCGGGCCATAGTCGCTACATACCGGCAGTCACACGGGTATGAATATCCCTACGTGCCGGAGCCCATCATGAGAGAGGTTGAAGAGAACGAGACAGTTGGCTTAGGGAGGCAGTTCAAGAGTACCTTCGGACCAAGTACGGTCGGGCGGGGTATCACAATGAGGATAAGATTAGTGAGCTAGTACGCATATGGAGCATCGGTAGGTGTATTTACATGCACGGTGTTACATACAGGCCTGAGCACGGGCCGGTTCAGTCGTTCGCTGTAACTGTCACTGATCATAATGGACGTTGGGTAAGGAAGCCTGATCCAAGGCATTATCTGTAAGGTTCTCCATGATGGGAGTACCTGGGTGTACTTGTATTAAACTACCTCATTATGCATGTATTATGATAATGTTATGTGTGCTGTTTCTCAGGTGGTTCGCCGCAGGATGGTTCTGCTAAAGATAGGTCCAAGTGGGGACCATTGGATTCCACCATAGGGAGAGTGTAGCCCCCTGTAAACAGCACAGGATATACCTATCTTCCTTCTGCTGTGGTAAGTCCTGTTAAGATCAGGCACCAGTAATCATCCTGGGTTTTCCCCCTTTATAGCCCTATCCTGAACGATAGACACAGGCCTGGGCTCTGCTGCAGGCGTGAGCACGAGGGGAAGTCCTGTTTACATCACGAGGGGCGGGGCTAACTCTATATTTAGCAGCCAACTCCGGTGAGTAGTTCGAGAGTAGTTCTTCTTCGTGCAAGAGTAGCTCTCTTCGTTCGAGAGTAGTCAGAGTCTGGAGTTGCTGGTTAGTTATGCCGGGAGTATGCAGTGCCGCTAACAGACCATGAGTCAAGAAATCCTGCGGATCGGACCGAGGATAAGTGGAGAGAACTACGGTTTCCCCTGCGCAGAGTGCAGGCGAAAGGAGAGTGTACAGAATCAGCGTCTTTTTAGTAGAGCTGATAGAGCTATAGACTTGGTGGACCAATGCACTCACCACGCTGCCAGGGGTGATGGGGAGAATCCAAGACCCATCGCGAGGCTAACCTCAGGGGTGGGCCACGGGGTATTGAAGCCCTAGCTCAGACCATCCTGCCGGAAGAGTGACTTGGAGGGAAGGAGAGGAAGAATTATCTGGGCGAAGGCGAGTGGCGTATAACCTGTCCTGGCTATTGTGTTGCGTCTGTTGGAAGCCTTATCGTTGGGATATTGTTGCGTTGTCAAATAAAGAGACTATTCCTCATCCATAAAGACTGTGCGTGACTTGGAAAGTACTACCCTGGGACACAAGGGGTTCTTCTATACCGGTCCTGTCCCATATTCCTGGGAGTATAGAAGATGGAGGCGCTGCACCACTAAGAGATCATGGAGGCTACCACCCCAGAAGCCCGGTCCTGGCTCCCCCACATCATCGCGGGAAGCTCAGGCCCTCCTGTTCCTCACAGGTACGCACCACACCGCATGTAACCTACCCTCATGCACCCTAGACACCACCCTAGAGTCTAGGAGGGGGGGGAAGCAGAGTTACACATAAAATAAAAAACCCTTACAATCCATAACGGTGTCTTCTTTCTTCTATTTGTAATCCTTCCCATCAGTCTTGGGGTCTTCTTTTCTTCTTTGTGGTCTTCTCCGTTATGGATTGTAAGGGTTTTTTTATTTTATGGTTACCTGTGGATTGGTTCCAGTGCTTCCGGGTCGCCTGGATTTCGGTGAGTGGGCATCTAATGGTAAGTAAACAAAAGAAAAGTGTATTATTTGTACTTTTACAGGTTTTTTTGATTTTTGATTCATGTCTTTTATTTTTTCAGTCCCATTTAATGCCCGTGAATGTATCTATGTATATACATAAATTCACGGACACTGAATGGGTGTATTCAATGTGATTTTTGTATGTAAATGCATTGTTTTTTATGCTCTATTATTGCCCCTGTATATTATGTATATCTATCTATATGGATAGACATACAGGGATAATAATTGATTTTTTTTTGCTAATGTTTATGTTCTTTTCATGTATGGCTAATGTATTTAGCAGCTTTATTTTGTCATTAGAGGGAAGAACCGGTGGCCCCACATCTGTGGAGGCACTGCGGACCCGTAGGGACCACCCGTGGGTCCCCAGACCTCCGTGGGAACCACCCGAGGCCCCTCAGACACCTGTGGGTCTGACCCGGTGTCACGGTTGTGCTCGCCACAAACCAGGGTCGGACCGCGTGGCTGAGGTGGGGTTGTATAAGCACCTACCTTAGACCGCGCAGGCAGATCCGGATTGCACAGTTCGTAGTCGTACATAGCAGGGTCGGAACTGGAGAGAGCAGCGTAGTCAGTGGACGAGCCGGGTTCAGGATTGGAGACATCAGGGTAAACATATTCCAAGCAGGGAGTCGGCAACAGGAGATCAAGCAGGTCTTCCTGCTTCAGCGAAATTGCTGCAGGTCGGGAACGGGGTTTGCGCGAGTGGCATCCACGGCCCATGGCGCCGGACTCCAAAAGGAGAAGGCTGACCGGAGTGGGCACACCGCCAGGCAGCACTGGTAAACCAATGCTTCAGTGCAGGAGTCCAGAAAGAGCCTGTGCGGGGAGAGGGAGCTACAGAACTCAGGACTCAGCGACAGACCTCTGCTATGGGAAGGGCAGCAGGCCTCAGGAAACAGGGAGCTGAAGTTACGCTGCAGATCCACCGCTTCAGCACAGGAACCAGGACACTGCCTCTGCAATGGAGAGAGAGCAGCAGGCCCCAGGAACCAGACAGGCCTCTGCTATGGGAAGGGCAGCAGGCCTCAGGAAACAGGAAGCTGAAGTTACACTGGAGATCCCCTTCTTCATCATAGGAACCAGGATATGACCTCTGCAATGGAGAGAGAGCAGCAGGCCCCAGGAACCAGAGACAGGCCTCTGCTATGGGAAGGGCAGCAGGCCTCAGGAAACAGGAAGCTGAAGTTACGCTGGAAATCCACCACTTCAGCACAGGAACCAGGAACATGGGCTGGGAACAAATGACAAGAAACAGCAACAAGATTGCCAAGACAGTTGGCTGTGGCAAACACAGAACATCAAAGAAGGATTATGCTCGGCAGAGAAGCATTGTGGGACAGTTGTATTTATAGGTCAGGAACCCAATAGCAAAAGGGACGTGTGACAGCATTGCACTAATGACTGAGCCCAGGCTGGGGCTACAGTAATAGCTTGCACAGCTGCAGTAGATATCAGGGGGAGTGTTCCAGGACTGCACAGGTCTGTAAGGCAAGGTAAGCAGTAAACTGTGGTATTGTATTGTATGTCTTTATTTATATAGCGCCATTAATGTACAGTGGCGACACACTTTATTCTCGCTCGGCTAGTCCCGCGAATTCGGGTATACCCGGGTGTATTCAGGTTTCTGATCGTTTTCTGCCAGAGTGCATTGCGTTATTTTCCCGGCAGGGATTTAAGCATTTTATTCCGGCTGGCTGCAATACTGCAATGCCGTGTAAAAACACATGGGGGCGCTTGCGAGCTGTTCTCTTTGAAGCCGTCCCCTATAATGAATTGTAATGCAGTATATATACTGTATATATTGTGACAAACGGCTTACTCCGGGGCTCCGCCGTCTGTCCGGGACTGTTAGAACACGTTTTTTTAGGGTAGGTTAAATGATGAGACGTCACGTACTGTTCCTTTAAACAGGCTATGCCTGGTTTATTCAGTCCCAGGCACTGAGACTGCCACAGTTTAAACAGAAAACAAAGCCAAACAAAAAGCTGCTCGTCTGAGCGATAACATAAACTTAGATGTCCCTGACTCAGAGTTGGAAGTGGCTTGTCCACTTCCACCAACAAAATAAGTACCTTTGCAGTCTTTAGACAAACTAACAGAATGAATGAAGCGATTTGGGAAAGAGGCTTTCTCACCCCTCTGCAGTTCAGCAGCCTTCCAGGCTCTTGGGCGGGGCTCAGAGGAAACAGGAAACAGGTCTTATATACCTGAACTCTAATCAGCATGACAGGTGACAGAAAACAGGCAGCAGACAAACTGTGGAATGGAGTGCCTGTACCACGAGGCTGCCCTGTTCAGCTTAGACAGGACAGAAACTGTTCAGTATCCTGGGAGCCCTGTATATGGAGTTTATTACCAACCCCTGGTTTCTGTCACATATCCTCCCCCCCAGCTCAGACCTCGAGGGGTGAGTGACCATGGATATTAGGGAGTGCATCCTTGACAACCCGTCGGCATTGCCATGTTTGTGCCCCGACCTGTGTTCCACAGAAAATTTAAAGGGCTGTAGGCTTAGGAACCACCTGGTCACCCTAGCGTTCTTCTCCCTATTTTGACACATCCAGGTAAGGGGTGCATGATCTGTGACCAATCGGAACTTTCTCCCCAACAGATAATACTTGAGTGTCTCTACAGCCCACTTTATTGCGAGACACTCTTTCTCGACTATGGAGTAATTTTTCTCCTGGGGATTTAGTTTCCTACTTAAATAAAGGATGGGGTGCTCCTCCCCTTGAGACTCCTGGGAGAGTACCGCCCCCAGCCCTACCTCAGATGCGTTGGTTTGGACTACGAACTCTTTGGAGAAGTCAGGTGTGACCAACACTGGTTGGGCACAGAGAGCTTCTTTCAGGCTTCTAAAGGCCTGTTCGGCTTCGGGGGACCACTTTACCATTAGCGGTCCTCTTGCTTTTGTGAGGTCGGTTAGTGGGGTTGCCTTAGTTGCAAAATTGGGAATAAACCTCCTATAGTAGCCAATTAACCCCAAAAAGGTCCTTACTTGTTTTTTTGTGACTGGCCTTGGCCAATTTTGTATCGCCTCTACTTTGAGTGTTTGTGGTTTGAGTAACCCTCTACCAATAGAATACCCCAGATACTTGGCCTCCTCCAGACCAATAGTGCATTTAGCGGGGTTAGCAGTTAGTCCAGCAGACCGAACTGCGTCGAGCACAGCTTGGACCTTTGGAAGGTGGGACTGCCAATCTTCACTATGGATTACCACATCATCCAGGTAGGCGGCAGCGTACCGAACATGTGGTTTTAAAATTTTATCCATCATTCTTTGGAATGTGGCGGGAGCTCCATGTAAGCCAAAAGGCAGCACCTTATATTGAAAGAGGCCGTCTGGGGTTGAGAAGGCTGTTTTTTCTTTTGCCCTTTCTGTGAGGGGAACCTGCCAGTACCCTTTTGTTAGGTCTAGGGTTGTGAGATATCGGGCTTTGCCCAGTCTCTCTACAAGTTCATCCACCCTGGGCATAGGATAAGTATCAAATTTTGACACCGCGTTTAGTTTCCGCTAGTCATTGCAAAACCTTGTTGTACCGTCTGGCTTTGGGACTAAAACTATAGGGCTGTTCCACCCACTTTGGGATTCCTCAATTACGCCTAGTTTTAGCATTTTTTTAACCTCTAAACTTATAGCCTCTCTCTTGGCCTCTGGGATTCGGTACGGTTTAAGGTTAACTCGGACCCCCGGTTCAGAGACTATGTCATGTTTAATTACGTTAGTTTTACCTGGCTGTGTAGAGAAGATTTCTTTGTTCCTTCTCACTAAACTCTGGACCTCTCGTTTCTGATGCACGGACAGTGTTTCAGCTATGCTAACCTCTGGGTCAGTTTCTTGATTCTCTGACGGACCTGGGGGTACTAGGGTTAACAAGACCTCTCTATCTTTCCAGGGCTTGAGTAGGTTTATATGGTAAATTTGCTCAGGTTTCCTCCTACCTGGCTGCCTTACCCTATAATTTACTTCTCCCACTCTTTCCAAGACCTCATATGGCCCATGCCATTTAGCAAGGAATTTACTCTCCACGGTGGGAACCAGAACTAGTACCCTATCACCTGGAAAAAAAATTCTGACCCTAGCACCCTTATTATACGTATTCCTTTGTGCTTCTTGAGCTTTCTCCATGTGTTCCCTCACTATGGGTAGGACTGCAGCAATGCGGTCCTGCATTTGGGCAACATGCTCTATTACACTTCTGTAAGGGGTAACCTCGTGTTCCCAAGTTTCTTTGGCTAAATCCAGTAAGCCCCTTGGATGTCGGCCATACAATAGTTCAAACAGGGAGAAGCCTGTGGATGACTGGGGAACTTCCCTAATGGCAAATAACAGGTATGGTAACAAACAGTCCCAGTTTTTCCCATCCTTATCGTCCGCCCGGCGTAACATGCTCTTTAAGGTTTTATTGAACCTTTCCACTAAACCATCTGTTTGTGGATGATAGACTGAGGTTCTGAGATGCTTGATTTTTAGGAGTTTACATAGCTCTTTTGTTACTTGGGACATAAATGGTGTTCCCTGGTCAGATAAGATCTCTTTAGGAATTCCGACCCGGGAAAACAGAAGTACTAACTCTTTTGCTATGTTTTTAGCAGAGGTGCTACGTAGGGGAACTGCCTCCGGATATCGGGTAGCATAATCTAATATTACCAATATATGCTGATGTCCCCTAGCAGACTTTATTAGGGGTCCTACTAGATCCATAGCAATCCGGTCAAATGGTACCTCTATTATGGGAAGGGGTACCAATGGGCTGCGGTATGCTTTGAATGGGGCGGTGATCTGACATTCTGGGCATGAGGAACAATAGTTTGTAATTTCTGCCAGAACCCCAGGCCAATAAAAGCTTCGGAGAACCTTTTCTTTTGTCTTTTCCACCCCTAGGTGTCCCCCCAATGGATGACTATGTGCGAGGTGTAATACTACGTTACGGAATGTCCATGGTACCAACAATTGTTTAGTTGTAACTGATTTTCTTTTATCAACCCGATATACTAGGTCGTTCTCTACCTCGAAGTAGGGGTAAGCAAGTGACCTATCTGGTTGGCCATGAGTACTATTCTGGTCCCGTATATTTCCCCTTGCTACCGCTAATGTGGGGTCCTCCCACTGGGCCTTCTTAAAACTCCCAGGACTGACCTCTAGGTCAGCGAGGGTCTTATCCTGTACTGGGGTGGTAAGTGCCTGATCAACATCTTGATTTGGGGTATTCCCTACCAAAGTAGTGATGGGGAAGGGAATTTCACAGCACTCCTCCTTTTCCCCCTTCTTATTTGGGCCCTCGTCAACCTCCATTTCTGAAAAAGGGAAAGGATTTGTTTCTTCTAACACTTCGTTATGGTCTGCTATTGAACTCTGGGCGCTATTCTGAGCTGGGGACCACATTTTTAGAAAATGGGGAAAGTCGGTCCCTATTAACACATCATGTGCCAGTTTGGGTACAACACCCACCTTGAAATCTAAAGAACCAAATTCTGTTTCAAAAAAAACATCAACAGTGGAATATTCATGATTATCCCCATGTATACAACAAATTGCCACTCTTTGTGAACTGTTTACCTGTTTCTTCTTAATGGGCAATAGGTATTCGGACACTAGTGTGACCATACACCCAGAGTCAAGAAGTGCCCGAACCCTCTTACCATTAACCTTTACAAATGCCCACAGATGGTTATTCAAGGGGTCCTCTGGGCTAGGGCCCATACATTGGGACAACAGCGAATAAGGTTCCACGCTGTTGCATTGCATGGGCTCATCATTTAGTGGGCAGATTTTTGCTGTGTGGCCCCTCTCATGACAATTTACACATTTAGGTACATAGTCTGTGTCCCACTTAGAGCCTTTTCCCGGCTCCCCATGTTGGCTATTGCCCTTAGTGTGCGAACCACTGTTGCTGGAGCGGCGTGAAGGTGGTCGCCGCTCTTCAGCGCCCCTTAACCCCGGTACCCTTTTACCGTCTCTGGAAGAGTCCTGGAACCTCGGATAGTGGGGTTGCTCCACGACTGTGGGTTGCGGGTGCTCTTCTGCTGCACTGTACCTTTCTACAAGGGCCACAAGCTCATCCGCATTGTGGGGGTCACTCCGACTGACCCAACGGCGTAAGGCAGAGGGAAGTTTCCTCAAGAACTGGTCCATGACCAACCGTTCCACGATGTGGCTTGCTGAGTTGATCTCGGGTTGTAGCCACTTCCGGGCGAGGTGGATGAGGTCATACATCTGGCTTCGGGTGGCTTTATCCATCGTGAAGGACCATGCGTGAAACCTTTGGGCACGAACAGCCGTGGTTACGCCGAGGCGGGCGAGGATCTCGAACTTCAATTTTGCATAGACGTTAGCTTCGGCTGGCTCTAGATCAAAGTAAGCCTTCTGGGGTTCGCCACTTAGGAAGGGTGCGATTAGACCAGCCCACTCAGCTTCTGGCCATCCCTCTCTCTGTGCCGTGCGTTCAAACGTGAGAAGATAGGCTTCCACATCATCCGAGGGTCCCATCTTCTGAAGGTAGTGGCTTGCCCTGGTCATTTTCGGAACTGGGGCTGCCTCTGCCAGTGGAAGGTTACTGATAGTCCCCCTCAGGATCTCGAGTACCTGCTGTAAGCCCTGAGCGAACCGCTTTTGCTCCTCTCTTAGCAGGCGGTTTGTCTCTTGCTGGTTTGCATTAGTCTCTTGCTGGGCTATTAACAGCTGTCGCTGGGTTTCACTCGCCTGTTGCTGGGCTTCATTCGCGTCTTTCTGGACAGCGACATTGCGTACCAGCGCACTCACCACGTCTTCCATCTTGTTTGGAGAGAGAGAAAAAAAAAACCTTCTTTTTTTTTTTTTTTTTAAAGTTCTTTAACCCCCAGACCTTTCAGTGTTCTGCCCGCATTCTCCACCATATGTGACAAACGGCTTACTCCGGGGCTCCGCCGTCTGTCCGGGACTGTTAGAACACGGTCTTTTAGGGTAGGTTAAATGATGAGACGTCACGTACTGTTCCTTTAAACAGGCTATAGGAAAAAACCTGGCGCTTACCTTAAGCTTAATATATGAGGTGTGCTTACAATGTGGCAGTAAGTTAGACCACGGCTCTATGACAGATGCTTTGAGCCAGCATGGAGTTCCCCTCCACAAAAACCGTCAGAGACCACCAGGTAGACCCATTATATCGGGTATCGGGTCTCTGACACAGAACTTCTCTGAATATGTTGACATATACTTACAGAAGTACGCGACTAGCGCAAAAGCCTATCTAAAGGACACTTTAGAAGTCCTAAACATACTATCAACAATTAAGTGGCAAGAAGACTACATATTAGTGACCTGTGATGTGACGTCTTTGTACACATCAATACGGCATGAGGATGGGTGTGCAGCGGTGGCATTTGCGCTGGAGAAAGACCCATCAGTCCCACAGGAACAAAAATGTTTTCTACTAGATGGAATAAGGTTTATTCTGTCTCATAACCTATTTTGGTTTGATGGGTCCATGTTCTTGCAAAAATGCGGGACTGCTATGGGGACCAGGTTTGCTCCAAGCTATGCCAACACCTTCATGGCACATTGGGAAGCGACCAACATCTGGTCGGAAAACCCATACGGAGCAAACCTGGTCCTCTGGAAGAGATACATCGATGATGTGCTCATCATTTGGCAGGGGAGCGAGGAAAATCTTAAACTCTTCTTGACCTATATTAATAACAATGAGGTTAATCTGAGTTTCACATCAGAGATGAGTACAGAGAGCATCAACTTCCTTGACCTAACCATCTACATTGAGAAGAATATTCTCAAAACCAAGACCTATTTCAAGGAAGTTGATGCTAATAACTTTTTACTAAACAGCAGTTGCCACCATCAAAAATGGCTAAAGAATATTCCGTTCGGACAATTCAGACGAATTAGACGGAACTGCTCAGAGGTTGAGATATATAGAGAACAAGCAGGAGTTCTGGAAACCAGATTCGAAGAAAGGCAGTATAAACAGGATTTAATTGCAGAAGCACATATGAGAGCTCTGAATTTAAATAAAGAAGAACTGATGGTACCCAAGCAAAAAAGAGACACCACCAATAACATCGTTCCATTCATAACAAGATATAACAACGAGGCCCATAATATTAAAAAGATTTTAATGAAACATTGGCACGTGCTGTGCAAAGATACACTATTAAAAGACTATCTGCCAGAAACACCCCGTGTTATCTTCAGAAGGGCGGAGAACATTAAAAACAAATTAGTGCCCAGCGTATACAGGAAGGAAACTGAGATTAAAAACAATAACTGGTTACCTAAACCGATGGGGTTTTTTAAGTGTTTTGAATGCAAGGCCTGTAAGCATGCGATGACTGATAAAATAGAATTCAGCTCAAATGTTACAAACGAGGGGTTCAAGACCAAACAATTCATCACATGCAAAACCAAATACGTGGTATATATGCTCCAATGCCCATGTGGACTCCAGTATGTGGGCCGGACCATAAGAAGTCTTAGGACCCGCATACTGGAACACTTGGGCAATATAAGAAGGGGAATGACCACCCATAGTGTGCCCCTTCATTTTATCCAGAAACATGGGGGGGACCCCTCAGGACTACTTTATAGGGGATTAGAAGTGGTCCCTGAGAATTGGAGGGGGGGTGATAGATTGAGACGTTTACGGCAGAGGGAGACGTTTTGGATATACCGTTTGAAATCCATGTCCCCCTCAGGCCTCAACGTCGACCTCGATATCGCCGCTTTCAATTGAATAAATTAAATTAAATTTTACTGGGCTACTGAGGCATTCATTAAACTACTGTATATAGAGTTATGAGGGAGGAACTTTTTACCCCTATCTAGAACCATAAGAAAATTGGATTAGATGTGGGTTTGATTGTATTTCCCCTCTCCCCTTCTTCTTTTACAGTTCCATTCATTTACAGTTCCATTCTGTTACAGCTCCCTTTAGTTCCCTAGATTTTCTTTGTCCAGCGTCAGTTCCCTTTTTAGTTTTAGTTTTTAGTTGTCAGTCTTGTTTTTAGATTTTTAGTTCATAGCTTTTAGATTTAGAATGATAATAATATTTTGTGCGACTATTACAAAAGTGATTAATTTTTAAAATGGAACATATTGCGTATGATCCATTTATAATTGTTTTTTAACCAATGTATAACCCTGACGGGGATGGGTAATTTACTTTTTATATTAAAGGATTTGGGCACTTTTGATAGCCAAACTAATTTATATGTGTTTATAAATCTACATGGTAAGAATTTTTTATCTAAATGTTCAGGTTCAAGGAGCAAGTACACTTTGAACTATTATCACCAGATGACCAATTCTGACATATGATTAGATGGACCCCATTGGAGGTCTTAAAACCAAAATACCTGTGAATTTTAATTTTAGTAGAATTTGTATAAAATTGTTTAAATGTGTGTGAAGTTTACAAATAAATTTGACAATACTCTGATAAAATTATCTCATTAAATAATCAACAAGTATGTATTTTATTGCAGTCATCTATTAACCCCTGATGGTTAGGGATATTAATTTAAGTATACAAGAATGTTTTAACTTAAACCAATTCTAAAAGGCAAGACAGTGTGATTACAGAACATAAATTATGTAAATCTCGTTTATAAAAAAAAAAAAACATAAAAAAAAAAAAAAAACCTTTGTAATTAGGGCTTTGTTAAACACAGCCCGCCCCAATTAGACTTTGATTACACAGGGGGTTTATAAAACTCAGAGACCCCCTCCACGTCAGAATATGAGCCTGAGGAAGTCGATGATTCGAAGGAAACGCGTAGCTCTAAAGTTCCTGCTGAATTTGGCCCAACGTGGCTCCCGTAGCCGGATCAACCAGGCAGCCATTGCAGATAAGGAGAAAAAGGTTTTTTTTTTTGTTTTTTTTCCTCCTGCATCACGGACGCGTGATTGGCAATAACGGCTGCTTAAACTGTATCCTGGACTGCACGAGGAGGCCAGGGGTCCAACCACTATGTATGTATGTGAGTCTTGTTGTACCAATTGCTTTTAAAACTAATAAATGTGTTTTAAACCCCACTGACAACGTGCCTCACTTTCTCTACCTACTCCCCCCCCCTACTACCACCACTGGGGAGAGTCCCCATCTGATGCCCAAGACTGGAGTTAGAATCCCACGTTGGTTGCAAACAAAGAAGAGTCTACACTGGGGGGAGATGCAGATGGGTTAATTTAACCCCAAAGTTACCAATTTCCTGCAAGGACTCACACATGGCCGTGTGAGTACAGATATATTTATATATTTATTTCAAAACCCTCTAAACCACCATTACCTGTTGTTGGGAGTGACTGGAATTGCTTAAAGAAACCACATTACCGTGTCCGCTTGCACATGGCCGTGTAAGTGTATTTAATATTTTCACCAACCCCCAGCAATATTGTTGTAACCACATTAATTTTATTGTATTTTATTGTTTTTTATTGTCAAATGTTTTTCTAATCCCACGCTCCCCCATTGCTTGTATGTCTCTTTAAACAGGCTATGCCTGGTTTATTCAGTCCCAGGCACTGAGACTGCCACAGTTTAAACAGAAAACAAATCCAAACAAAAAGCTGCTCGTCTGAGCGATAACTTAAACTTAGATGTCCCTGACTCAGAGTTGGAAGTGGCTTGTCCACTTCCACCAACAAAATAAGTACCTTTGCAGTCTTTAGACAAACTAACAGAATGAATGAAGCGATTTGGGAAAGAGGCTTTCTCACCCCTCTGCAGTTCAGCAGCCTTCCAGGCTCTTGGGCGGGGCTCAGAGGAAACAGGAAACAGGTCTTATATACCTGAACTCTAATCAGCATGACAGGTGACAGAAAACAGGCAGCAGACAAACTGTGGAATGGAGTGCCTGTACCACGAGGCTGCCCTGTTCAGCTTAGACAGGACAGAAACTGTTCAGTATCCTGGGAGCCCTGTATATGGAGTTTATTACCAACCCCTGGTCTCTGTCACAATATATATATATATATATATATATATACTGTATAACAACAACCCCTATAACCCCTAACATACAGTACTGTACACATACAGTACTGTATATGCACATACATAAATGATACTATGGGCCAGCAGGGGCGAGATGTGTTTGCAGCAGAGAGAGATCCGCTGCTCTCTCTCTGCGCAAACATCGGCACATTAAAAATTATTTTAAATACATTTTTATTTATAGTGTAGATGTGCAGGGGGTCTCCGGAGCTGAACCGCACTGGTTTCAGGTCGGTGGACCCCCTGCTCCCCGAGATAAAGCCCCCTTTATGAGGTGCCGGTATCCCTCTTCTTGGTTTAAAGGGCCAGATCACGTGATTGCGGCCTGTAAACCAAGCAGAGCAGAGGGATACCGGCACCCCCTAAAGGGGCCTGTATCTCGGGGAGCAGGGGGTCCCCGGACCTGAAACCAGTGCGGTTCTGCTCCGGAGACCCTCTGCACATGTACAGTATAAATAAAACACATATATAAATAAACACTTGTTCTTTACCTTAGCGGCTATGCGCTATGGTAAAGAAGCAGCATTTCTGTATTTTTAATAATATTGTACAGTGAGCAGGGGGTTCCCTGAGCCAGAAATTAATGCTCAGGGACCCCCCCTGCTCCTGCTCAATATTATTAAAAATACAGAAATGCTGCTTCATTACCATAGCGGATAGCCGCTAAGGCAATGAAGGGGTTAACCCACCGTGCCCGCTTTATTGTGGGTAGTGGGGGTGGGTGAAGGGGGTATTTGGCCCTTGGTGTGAGTTTAGGACTTGCGGGGGGGTTGCGGGTGCACTTAACCCCTTCACGACCGTAGCAGTTAATACCGCTATGGTCATGAAGGGGTTAAGCCCTCCCGCTACCCCCCCGCAAGCCCTAAACAAGCACCGTTGGGGCTAATACCCCCTTCACCCACCCCCGCTACCCACAATAAAAAAAAACTCACACACAGCAGCCGCCAAAAAATAAATAAATCTAAATAAATAAATAAATGACAATAAATACATTTGAAATACATTTTTATTGATAGTGTAGATGTGCAGGGGGTCTCTGGAGCTGAACCGCGTTGGTTTCAGGTCTGGGGACCCCCTGCTCCCCGAGATACAGCCCCCTTTATGAGGTGCCGGTATCCCTCTGCTTGGTTTAAAGGGCCCGATCACGTGATCGCGGCCTGTAAACCAAGCAGAGCAGAGGGATACCGGCACCCCCTAAAGGGGCCTGTATCTCGGGGAGCAGGGGTTCCCCGGACCTGAAACCAGTGCGGTTCTGCTCCGGAGACCCTCTGCACATGTACAGTATAAATAAAACACATATATAAATAAACACTCGTTCTTTACCTTAGCGGCTATGTGCTATGGTAAAGAAGCAGCATTTCTGTATTTTTAATAATATTGTACAGTGAGCAGGGGGTTCCCTGAGCCAGAAATCTAAACTCAGGGGGTCCCCTGCTCCTGCTCAATATTATTAAAAATACAAAAATGCTGCTTCATTACCATAGCGGATAGCCGCTAAGGCAATAAAGGGGTTAACTCACCGTGCCCGCTTTATTGTGGGTAGCGGGGGTGGGTGAAGGGGGTATTTGGCCCTTGGTGTGAGTTTATGGCTTGCGGGGGGGTTGCGGGTGCACTTAACCCCTTCACGGCCGTAGCAGTTAATACCGCTACGGTCATGAAGGGGTTAAGCCCTCCCGCTACCCCCCCGCAAGCCCTAAACAGCCACCGTTGGGGCTAATACCCCCTTCACCCACCCCCACAACCCACAATAAAAAAAATACACACACAGCAGCCGCCAAAAAATAAATAAATAAATCGAAATAAATAAATAAATAAATGACTATAAATAAATACATTTGAAATACATTTTTATTGATAGTGTAGATGTGCAGGGGGTCTCCGGAGCTGAACCGCGTTGGTTTCAGGTCTGGGGACCCCCTGCTCCCCGAGATACAGCCCCCTTTATGAGGTGCCGGTATCCCTCTGCTTGGTTTAAAGGTCCCGATCACGTGACCGCGGCCTGTAACCCAAGCAGAAGGATACCGGCACCCCCTAAAGGGGCCTGTATCTCGGGGAGCAGGGGGTCCCCAGACCTAAAACCACAGCGGTTCAGCTCCGGAGACCCTCTGCACATCTACACTATCAATAAAAATGTATTTTAAATGTATTTATTTATATTCATTTATTTATTTAGATTTATTTATTAATTGTGCTGCTGCTGCAAGTCCTAAACTCACACCAAGGGTCAAACACCCCCCTCACCCCCGCTACCCCCAATAAAAAAAATTCACGCACAGCAGCCCCACAATTAAAAAATAAATCTAAATAAATAAATAAATACATGAAGAGAAATAAATATATACTGTATATATATATATACTGTATATATACAGTATATATATAATAACAATCCCTATACATATACAGTATATACTGTGTATATATATATACTATAGTCATACATATATATATGGAACACACAATAGATGCCGCAATCAAATCACCCTTGTGTGATTAAATAATCAGTTAACCAGAGGTCAGGGTAAAAGGTAACCCTCTGGTGGTGCTGCCGACCCAAAGGAATAATATGACTAAAAAGGAGGGAGAGTAGGGTCAAAAAGGTGCACTCAAATGCTGAATTATGAAAAATAGAAATGGACTTTATTAACAAAGAGTATAAAAAACACAAAAGACAGACCCACACAAATCACATGTCAGATCGCTATGCGACACAACGTAAAAACATCAAAGAGGTACAATTGGTCTGATAAGAGCCAAAGCAGGGTAACAATATATCATTACAAATATAACATAACAGAACTAGGGGAAAAATATTTCTCCCCAAGTAATGTTTACTGAGATCGGCCGATCCAGAACAAGAGTAGCAATGAATATAAATGGTAAGTAGATACAGACCACAAGGAAAAGATTGGATATATATTGTAGTAAATATACATAAACCTCTTAATGATGATGAGAGATAGTTAGGCACATAGCTAGAAATACATAAAGTTGTGACCCTTAAATGTGCTGTAAATCAGCTGAATAAAGTGATGCCCAAATTGAGCTGCACATGTAAGATAAGTAGCAGCAGTGGTAGATCTATAAAGTGCACTGGTAGCGCTCATATAAAGTCCCCTGAGATACAGAGCTCAAAAATAATGAGCAGTGGTGGTGTGTGAATAACACAGGGACATAGAGCACTGCTGTGTGTGGTGTGCACAAAGCACTGAGGGAATCATGTGATAAATACCAGCGTTACTCAGTCAGGCAGCAGGAGAATCAGATGATAAAGACCAAAGTCTTGCAGTGGGACATCAGCAGTAAAACAGAGGAAAGTCTCACGCAGTATGGTAAGGCACACGGGTCACAGGATGGAGGGGTGCTGTCACAGCTCTGCTCCTACGGCCGTTTTGCCAAAAAGGCTTCTTTGGTCTTTATCATCTGATTCTCCTGCTGCCTGACTGAGTAACGCTGGTATTTATCACACACCACCACTGCTCATTATTTTTGAGCTCTGTATCTCAGGGGACTTTATATGAGCGCTACCAGTGCACTTTATAGATCTACCACTGCTGCTACTTATCTTACATGTGCAGCTCAATTTGGGCATCACTTTATTCAGCTGATTTACAGCACATTTAAGGGTCACAACTTTATGTATTTCTAGCTATGTGCCTAACTATCTCTCATCATCATTAAGAGGTTTATGTATATTTACTACAATATATATCCAATCTTTTCCTTGTGGTCTGTATCTACTTACCATTTATATTCATTGCTACTCTTGTTCTGGATCGGCCGATCTCAGTAAACATTACTTGGGGAGAAATATTTTTCCCCTAGTTCTGTTATGTTATATTTGTAATGATATATTGTTACCCTGCTTTGGCTCTTATCAGACCAATTGTACCTCTTTGATGTTTTTACGTTGTGTCGCATAGCGATCTGACATGTGATTTGTGTGGGTCTGTCTTTTGTGTTTTTTATACTCTTTGTTAATAAAGTCCATTTCTATTTTTCATAATTCAGCATTTGAGTGCACCTTTTTGACCCTACTCTCCCTCCTTTTTAGTCATACATATATATATATATATATATATACACACACAGTATATACACACACATGATGAACCAATATACAAATACATGTAGAATGGTTATCAAAATCATACTGTCCTACAAATAACGCTTCTCTATACAGACAATAATAATAATCCATTTAATAATCCTAACTGATCTTACAATATAAAACATAACATTCCAATCCACACAGTACATTGCATTTACATTGTATAAATGATGCATAAAATCTATGCACCATATACATTCTGCAAATGAATGTTAACAATATAATTGCAAGCTACTGTACCAGTAAATACAAACACTTCCAAACAAGTCAACTATTTTAACCTATCAAGTAAACAAAAATCAATAAATACTGGAAGTACCAACCAGAAAACACAATTTAAAACCAAAGCTAACCCTTACAATACCAAGGATTACATCTATCTAATTGTAAAAAACATTATACATTATACACACATTGAAGCATTGCAATAAACAACATACAGTACAGTACATCCCCTGTATTTCCTGCCTTCAGTGTAATCTGTTTAAAGCCCCCTCCCCCCTAATGTTTCTGTTAAACAGATTACACTGAAGGCAGAGAGATTTAAAGCCCCCTCCCCCCTAATGTTTCTGTTAAACAGATTACACTGAAGGCAGAGAGATTTAAAGCCCCCTCCCCCCTAATGTTTCTGTTAAACAGATTACACTGAAGGCAGAGAGATTTAACAGAAACATACATTAGGGGGGAGGGGGCTTTAAACAGATTACACTGAAGGCAGAGAGATGTTTCTGTTAAATCTCCCTCCCTGCATTGCTGTGAGTGCAGTGTATGTAAATGTGGGGAGGGGGGGGGGATCCAATGTGCATACTGTGAGGTTTAACCACCCTCACCCCCTACCCACATACCATTACCCCCCCCCATCCTGGCCATGGCCCCTCCGCTTCTGCAAAACAGACACAAAAATTAAAACATACAAAGTAATGTCCCCTAACCCCTTAATCACCATAGCGGTTATTAACCGCTACAGTCATTAAGGGGTTAACCCACCCTCACCCACCACTCGGGATGCCTACATACCCTCCCACACTAACCCCCCCCCCCCCGTGAGGCCTAACCACCCAGTCAGTACCCACAAGGGAGGCCTACCCACATACCGTTGGGGAAACACCCCACCCCCAGTACCCACAATAAAAACAGTACAATGACCCACAATAAACAGCATTATATTTATTAAATACATTACCCACCCCCTGTGCCCCCCCCATAAATACAAGATTTATCCTTTAACATACAGGGTTCATAACGAAGCCCCACGCTAGTCCCCGGTGGGCTGGTAGGGCACCTGGACAGACCTACAGTTTACCAGCAGCCCTTTTTACACAGGTTCTGGAGGCCTGCTGGTGGATCCTGCCAGCACCATGGCCCCCAGGTGGTCTCCTTGGGTCACCGTGGGCCACAATTGGGTCCCCACGGTAGGCCCAAGGATGTCTGGGAGCCCCGGGTCAAACCCACAGGTGTCTGCGGGGCCTCGGGTGGTTCCCTTGGGGGTCTGGGGAACTCACGGGTGCTTACTACGGGTCCGCAGTGCCCCCACAGAAGTGGGACCACACATCATCATCCCCGCACCTACGGGTCGGTGGTGCCCCCACAGAAGTGGGACCACACATCGTCATCCCCGCAGACTACGGGTCCGCGGTGCCCCCACAGAAGTGGGACCACACATCATCATCCCCGCATGTGTCACCCGTGGAACCACCAGCCTGATACCCTTGGGATACCCGAGAATACCCGGAGGTGGTCTCCAGAGGTCCCACGCAGAACCACGGAACCAACCCTGAATGTAAAAAAAATAAACCTGGCCTATACATTCAATACATACACCCTCCCCCCCAACACCTACAGTACAATAATGTGCAAAATAACTATTATCCAGATATGGATAATAGATTAATTGCCCATTATTAAAAACATTAACTAGCATATACAAATAAATAAAGTACTACTGACCTCATCAATACGAAGTGTCCGTCGCCAGCGCCTTCCTTCCTTCTCTTGCCCACACAAGACATAGCCAATACCAAGCCAATACATTGCAAGTACATTCAGATATCAATTAACCCCTTAAACACCTTATCGGATAATAACCGCAAAGGTAATTAAGGGGTTAAGCCACACAGGCCCGATACCCACCCTTCACCCATGAATTTGTACTGTGGCTTCATCATGCAACTATATATATATACTGTATATATATACAGAGAGACAGAGAGAAAGAGAGAGAGAGAGATATACAGTATATATATATATACACACGTTATATACACACCCATGATAAACCAATATACAGTACAAATAAATGTAGAAGGGTTATCAAAAGCAAACTGCCCTACAACCAAACACTTCTCCATACAGACACTACATTAAAATCAATTTCCTTTAAAAATCCTAAATGATCTCACAATCTATATCATCACAAACCAATGAAAAACCTCACATTCCAATATATATGATGCATAAAATCTATGCACCATATACATTCTGCAAATGAATCAACCAAGTAAACAAAAATCAAAAGCCAATACATTGCAATTACATTCAGATATCAATTAACCCCTTAAAAACCTTATCAGATAATAACCGCAAAGGTGATTAAGGGGTTAAGCCACACAGGCCCGATACCCACCCTTCACCCATGAATTTGTACTGTGGCTTCATCATGCAACTATATATATATATATATATATATATATATATATATATATATATATATATATATATATATATATATATATATATACTGTATATATATATATATATATATATATATATATATACTGTATATATATATATATACAGAGATATATATACAGATATATACGTGTGTATATATATATACTGTGGATATATATATATATATATATATATATATATATATATATATATATATATATATCCACAGTATATATATATATACACACGATGAACCAATATACAAATAAATGTAGAAGGGTTATCAAAAGCACTGTCCTACAACCAAACACTTCTCCATACATACACACTAAATTAAAATCAATTTCCTTTAATATTCATAACTGATCTCTCAATCTAAATCATCACTAAACCTCTGAAAAGCCATTTAAACAACTTACATTCCAATATAAATGATGCCTAAATATCTATGCACCATATACATTCTGCAAATTAATCAACCAAGTAAACAAAAATCAATTAGCAATCATTATTTACATCCCTAAACAATTCACACTAGATCCCGAACAATAAAACCATTAACAAATTCACGCCTAGAGCAGAACAATTAAGCCTTTGAAAAAATATAAGTACCGACAAAAATACAACCTTTACAACCAAGCATATCCCTGACCTTCCTCAAACACACAATACAATACCAAGGAATACATCTATCTAATTTTAAAATACTTTAAACTCACAATAAAGCATAGCAGCATACACAAAATAATTTAAAACACATCTAATCCAGCTTTTAAAACAACATCATTTCTTACCCTGTACTGTATGTATATATCTCTCTAGACATATATACATACATACATACAGTGGCAAGAAATGATATACCACAAAAAAAAAAATACACATGTTAAAAAACCTTTTGAAAAAATTAACAAGTTAAATAAAATACATTTCTTTACTGTAGTTCACTTACCATTACTTGCCCCCACCGACTCCCATTGCGCAGCTTACTCACGAACCAATCCACGATCAGGAACCCATAAAATAAAAAACCATAAAATAATAAACATTAAACTAAAAATCCAAATCAATCCACGGGTCTTCTATCTGTAATCCATCTTCATCTGTATTCTTCTTTCTTCTATCTCCTTCAGGGCGGGGCGGGGCGGGGTCTTCTCCCCATCTGCGGCCACGCCCTGGTCTTCTTTCTTGCCCGGAGGTCCTTCCTCCGCGGCGTCTGGCTTCAAAATGAGACGACATAGGCTTTTAAAGGCCTATGACGTCACATTTTGCGTCATGGTTCCCACGGTCCTGATTGGGCCGTGAAAACCATGTGTTTTGGCCGACAAAAAAAAATGATGACGTCACTTAAAGGGAATGAAAGCACAGCCAATCAGAATGGCTTTGCTTCAATTGCCTTTAAGATGACGTCATGAAAAGGCACATGGCCGCCCTCACATGGTATGGTAGCCAATCAGAGCGTGGGAACTTTATCCCTACTCTGATTGGCTCTGGTATACCATGTGTCAGGGGCTTGGGGGAGAAAGGATGTGACGTCAATGTGGTACGGTAGCCAATCAGAGTAGGGATGGAGTTCCCACGCTCTGATTGGCTACCGTACCACGTGACAGGTTTTCATTGACGTCACATCCTCCGGGCAAGAAAGAAGACCAGGGCGTGGCCGCAGACGGGGAGAAGACCCTGCCCCACCCCGCTGGAAGGAGATAGAAGAAAGAAGAACACAGATGAAGATGGATTACAGATAGAAGACCCGTGGATTGATTTGGATTTTTAGTTTAATGTTTATTATTTTATGGTCTTTTATTTTATGGGTTCCTGATCGTGGATTGGTTCGTGAGTAAGCTGCGCAATGGGAGTCGGTGGGGGCAAGTAATGGTAAGTGAACTACAGTAAAAAATGTATTTTATTTAACTTGTTAATTTTTTCAAATGGTTTTTTAACATGTGTATTTTTTTTTGTTGTGGTATATCATTTCTTGCCACTGTATGTATGTATGTATATATGTCTAGAGAGATATATACATACAGTACAGGGTAAGAAATGATGTTGTTTTAAAAGCTGGATTAGATGTGTTTTAAATTATTTTGTGTATGCTGCTATGCTTTATTGTGAGTTTAAAGTTTTTTTAAATTAGATAGATGTATTCCTTGGTATTGTATTGTGTGTTTGAGGAAGGTCAGGGATAGGCTTGGTTGTAAAGGTTGTATTTTTGTCGGTACTTATATTTTTTCAAAGGCTTAATTGTTCTGCTCTAGGCGTGAATTTGTTAATGGTTTTATTGTTCGGGATCTAGTGTGAATTGTTTAGGGATGTAAATAATGATTGCTAAAGGATTTTTGTTTACTTGGTTGATTAATTTGCAGAATGTATGTGGTGCATAGATATTTAGGCATCATTTATATTGGAATGTAAGTTGTTTAAATGGCTTTTCAGAGGTTTAGTGATGATTTAGATTGAGAGATCAGTTATGAATATTAAAGGAAATTGATTTTAATTTAGTGTGTATGTATGGAGAAGTGTTTGGTTGTAGGACAGTGCTTTTGATAACCCTTCTACATTTATTTGTATATTGGTTCATCGTGTGTATATATATATACTGTGTATATATATATATATATACAGTATATATATATAGTTGCATGATGAAGCCACAGTACAAATACACAGTACACAGTACAAATTCATGGGTGAAGGGTGGGTATCGGGCCTGTGTGGCTTAACCCCTTAATCACCTTTGCGGTTATTATCTGATAAGGTGTTTAAGGGGTTAATTGATATCTGAATGTAATTGCAATGTATTGGCTTTTGATTTTTGTTTACTTGGTTGATTCATTTGCAGAATGTATATGGTGCATAGATTTTATGCATCATATATATTGGAATGTGAGGTTTTTCATTGGTTTGTGATGATATAGATTGTGAGATCAGTTAGGATTTTTAAAGGAAATTGATTTTAATGTAGTGTCTGTATGGAGAAGTGTTTGGTTGTAAGGCAGTATGCTTTTGATAACCCTTCTACATTTATTTGTACTGTATATTGGTTTATCATGGGTGTGTATATAACGTGTGTATATATATATATATACTGTATATATCTCTCTCTCTCTCTCTTTCTCTCTGTCTCTCTGTATATATATACAGTATATATATATATATAGTTGCATGATGAAGCCACAGTACAAATTCATGGGTGAAGGGTGGGTATCGGGCCTGTGTGGCTTAACCCCTTAATTACCTTTGCGGTTATTATCCGATAAGGTGTTTAAGGGGTTAATTGATATCTGAATGTACTTGCAATGTATTGGCTTGGTATTGGCTATGTCTTGTGTGGGCAAGAGAAGGAAGGAAGGCGCTGGCGACGGACACTTCGTATTGATGAGGTCAGTAGTACTTTATTTATTTGTATATGCTAGTTAATGTTTTTAATAATGGGCAATTAATCTATTATCCATATCTGGATAATAGTTATTTTGCACATTATTGTACTGTAGGTGTTGGGGGGGAGGGTGTATGTATTGAATGTATAGGCCAGGTTTATTTTTTTTACATTCAGGGTTGGTTCCGTGGTTCTGCGTGGGACCTCTGGAGACCACCTCCGGGTATTCTCGGGTATCGCAAGGGTATCAGGCTGGTGGTTCCACGGGTGACACATGCGGGGATGATGATGTGTGGTCCCACTTCTGTGGGGGCACTGCGGACCCGTAGTCTGCGGGGATGACGATGTGTGGTCCCACTTCTGTGGGGGCACCGCTGACCCGTAGGTGCGGGGATGATGATGTGTGGTCCCACTTCTGTGGGGGCACCGCGGACCCGTAGTGAGCACCCGTGAGTTCCCCGGACCCCGAGGGAACCACCCGAGGCCCCGCAGACACCTGTGGGTTTGACCCGGGGCTCCCAGACATCCTTGGGCCTACCGTGGGGACCCAATTGTGGCCCACGGTGACCCAAGGAGACCACCTGGGGGCCATGGTGCTGGCAGGATCCACCAGCAGGCCTCCAGAACCTGTGTAAAAAGGGCTGCTGGTAAACTGTAGGTCTGTCCAGGTGTCCTGCCAGCCCACCGGGGACTAGCGTGGGGCTGCGTTATGAACCCTGTATGTAAAAGGATAAATCTTGTATTTATGGGGGGGGGGCACAGGGGGTGGGTAATGTATTTAATAAATATAATGCTGTTTATTGTGGGTCATTGTACTGTTTTTATTGTGGGTACTGGGGGTGGGGTGTTTCCCCAACGGTATGTGGGTAGGCCTCCCTTGTGGGTACTGACTGGGTGGTTAGGCCTCACGGGGGGGGTTAGTGTGGGAGGGTATGTAGGCATCCCGAGTGGTGGGAGAGGGTGGGTTAACCCCTTAATGACTGTAGCGGTTAATAACCGCTATGGTGATTAAGGGGTTAGGGGACATTACTTTGTATGTTTTAATTTTTGTGTCTGTTTTGCAGAAGCGGAGGGGCCATGGCCAGGATGGGGGGGGGGTAACGGTATGTGGGTAGGGGGTGAGGGTGGTTAGACCTCACAGTATGCACATTGGGTCCCCCCCCCTCCCCACATTTACATACACTGCACTCACAGCAATGCAGGGAGGGAGATTTAACAGAAACATCTCTCTGCCTTCAGTGTAATCTGTTTAAAGCCCCCTCCCCCCTAATGTATGTTTCTGTTAAATCTCTCTGCCTTCAGTGTAATCTGTTTAACAGAAACATTAGGGGGGAGGGGGCTTTAAATCTCTCTGCCTTCAGTGTAATCTGTTTAACAGAAACATTAGGGGGGAGGGAGCTTAAAATCTCTCTGCCTTCAGTGTAATCTGTTTAACAGAAAAATTAGGGGGGAGGGGGCTTTAAACAGATTACACTGAAGGCAGGGAGATACAGGGGATGTACTGTACTGTATGTTGTTTATTGCAATGCTTCAATGTGTGTATAATGTACAGTATAATGTTTTTTACAATTAGATAGATGTAATCCTTGGTATTGTAAGGGTTAGCTTTGGTTTTAAATTGTGTTTTCTGGTTGGTACTTACAGTATATATTGATTTTTGTTTACTTGATTGGTTAAAATAGTTGACTTGTTTGGAAGTGTTTGTATTTACTGGTACAGTAGCTTGCAATTATATTGTTAACATTCATTTGCAGAATGTATATGGTGCATAGATTTTATGCATCATTTATACAATGTAAATGCAATGTACTGTGTGGATTGGAATGTTATGTTTTATATTGTAAGATCAGTTAGGATTATTAAATGGATTATTATTATTGTCTGTATAGAGAAGCGTTATTTGTAGGACAGTATGATTTTGATAACCATTCTACATGTATTTGTATATTGGTTCATCATGTGTGTGTATATACTGTGAAGAAGGCTTAGTTGCCGAAACGCGTTAGTGGGCTAATTTTAATTTTTGCTTCTGCTGACCCTGCCTGCCTATGCTTTATTTTGGACTATCATAATGTCCTACACGTATGGACTTTATAGTGGACTGTGCTGTGCTGACCTATGATTGCAGTACAATTGTACCAAGGAGCTGAGTATCATTTTTCATCCCATTTTCCTCTTTCCCATTTGCTTTCATTTATGTATTTGGGTCACTAAATGAACTCATTTATAGGTCTCCCTTGCTATAGTATTATCTGTGTGGCAATAGGTTTATATTTTGCAATTTACATTCATACTGCCATTAGTACAGCACTTATGTTGTTTTTTGTGTATTTTTGCATGTTTATTTTTGTAGACCTATGATATCTTTAAGCCTATTACACATATGGTGACCGGCCGGTCTGTTTTGCTTCATTGCGGGAATTTCGGTTCCCTCAGTGAGCTAGTATTTTGAGGATATCATCTTCCATATTTTTGGGTCTATTATATTGTGTCTTAGTATATTTCTTTGTTTTTTGTCCACTTATTTTTCTTATTTTTTAGTCAGGCAGGCTCTTCAGTTAGTTGTTTGTATGTCTGTTATTTTTTTGATTCAATTAAAGTACCTTTTCTATTTTTGCAAACATTTGTCTGAGTGCTCCTTTAGAGGTTTTCTTTTTTTGGGTTTCCATATTCATTTTTTCCTCTAGCACCACCTACAGTTTTTATTTTTTCTGTTACAACTTTTTCAGATATATTTTTCTGATTTAGGTAGGTTTTGACATTGCAATATTTATTGGTAGTGTATGCGGTATTCGTTTTCTGTGTATGTTATATATATATATATATATATATATATGTATACAGTATATATATATACACGGTATATACTGTATATGTATAGGTATTGTTATTATATATATACTGTATATATACAGTATATATATACAGTATATATATATTTCTCTTCATGTATTTATTTATTTATTTAGATTTATTTATTAATTGTGGGACTGCTGTGCGTGAATTTTTTTTATTGGGGGTAGCGGGGGTGAGGGGGGTGTTTGGCCCTTGGTGTGAGTTTAGGACTTGCAGCAGCAGCACAATTAATAAATAAATCTAAATAAATAAATAAATAAATAAATATAAATAAATACATTTAAAATACATTTTTATTGATAGTGTAGATGTGCAGAGGGTCTCCGGAGCTGAACCGCTGTGGTTTTAGGTCTGGGGACCCCCTGCTCCCCGAGATACAGGCCCCTTTAGGGGGTGCCGGTATCCCTCTGCTTGGGTTACAGGCCGTGGTCACGTGATCGGGACCTTTAAACCAAGCAGAGGGATACCGGCACCTCATAAAGGGGGCTGTATCTCGGGGAGCAGGGGGTCCCCAGACCTGAAACCAACGCGGTTCAGCTCTGGAGACCCCCTGCACATCTACACTATCAATAAAAATGTATTTCAAATGTATTTATTTATAGTCATTTATTTATTTATTTATTTCGATTTATTTATTTTTTGGCGGCTGCTGTGTGTGTATTTTTTTTATTGTGGGTAGTGGGGGTGGGTGAAGGGGGTATTAGCCCCAACGGTAGCTGTTTAGGGCTTGCGGGGGGGTAGCGGGAGGGCTTAACCCCTTCATGACCGTAGCGGTATTAACTGCTACGGCCGTGAAGGGGTTAAGTGCACCCACAACCCCCCCGCAAGCCCTAAACTCACACCAAGGGCCAAATACCCCCTTCACCCACCCCCGCTAACCACAATAAAGCGGGCACGGTGAGTTAACCCCTTCATTGCCTTAGCGGCTATCCGCTATGGTAATGAAGCAGCATTTCTGTATTTTTAATAATATTGAGCAGGAGCAGGGGGCCCCCTGAGTTTAGATTTCTGGCTCAGGGAACCCCCTGCTCACTGTACAATATTATTAAAAATACAGAAATGCTGCTTCTTTACCATAGCGCATAGCCGCTAAGGTAAAGAACGAGTGTTTATTTATATATGTGTTTTATTTATACTGTACATGTGCAGAGGGTCTCCGGAGCAGAACCGCACTGGTTTCAGGTCCGGGGACCCCCTGCTCACCGAGATACAGGCCCCTTTAGGGGGTGCCGGTATCCCTCTGCTCTGCTTGGTTTACAGGCCGCAATCACGTGATCGGGCCCTTTAAACCAAGCAGAGGGATACCGGCACCTCATAAATGGGGCTGTATCTCGGGGAGCAGGGGGTCCCCCGACCTGAAACCAGTGCGGTTCAGCTCCGGAGACCCCCTGCACATCTACACTATGAATAAAAATGTATTTTAAATAATTTTTAATGTGCCGATGTTTGCGCAGAGAGAGAGCAGCGGATCTCTCTCTGCTGCAAACACATCTCGCCCCCGCCGGCCCATAGTATCATTTATGTATGTGCATATACAGTATTGTATGTGTACACTACTGTATGTTAGGGGTTATAGGGGTTGTTGTTATACAGTATATATATATATATATATATATATATATATATATATATATATATATATATACTGTGTATATACAGTACTGTATATATATACTGCATTACAATTCATGAATTTATGCCATCTGGTGGACACGCGAAGCATTGCAGCCTATTAAATCCTGATCATTATCATTTAACAGATCAGGCCCCCATCAGCCAGGCATGAACCGTGGCTGGGAAGGCAAACGCAACACAGCATGCCAGAGGTGAGGAGCGACGCATTCCAGGTATCTGCCAGGTACAAACTGGTCATTTGCTCGAATAAAGTGTGTCGCAGCAGTACATAGCGCTTCACAGTAGTAATACATGTGGTAATCAAATAAATAACAGATAATATAAATAACAGATCATGGGAATAAGTGCTTTAGACATAATAGTAACATTAAGGAAGAGAAGCTTGCGTGTACTGATTGATCTGTGTGGTTGATTGAAGTGCTGATTGGTTAAAGTGTGTGCAGTTAGAACCAGAAGCAGTTTGAACAAGGAAGCAGTTAAACAAGGTATAGTTTATTGAAATACAGTTTACTGTTAGTACTTCCAAACTTCATAGTTGCTAGAATGAGCAGAATTGAAAATGCCACTCAATGCACATCTTGCCACATGTATGTGCACTTGGAGCAGCTGTTCTAAGGAGCATACCGCTATGAGAGGTGTGAGCAGGTGGTCTCTTTAGAATCAGAGATTGCTGATCTGAAGAGGCAACTTGCAATATTGAGGGACATTGGCAATCTTGAAAGGGAATTAGAGCTCACTGAGCAGGCCCTTGCTTCGACTAGTGGTGCAGATGGTGGCGCTTTTAGCGTGGAGCAGGTAGGTAGCTTAGTTGCTGTTAGTGAGGAGCAGGTAGGTAGCTGGTTGACAGTTAGAAGGGGAAGCAGGGGCAATAGGGAGAGGCAGATCATTTCTGAGCTGACACATCCCAATAGATTTGCCATGTTGAGTGAAGATATTGGGAATGTTGGGGCAGAAATGGCAAGGCTGGGGGAGACTAATTCCTCTAGCAGCCAGGGGAATAGTTCCTCCAGCACAGTGGGGACTCAGGATGCTCAGATGCAAAGAAAGATTGTGGTGGTAGGGGACTCCATTATTAGGAAGGTAGATAGGGCAATCTGTTGCCGGGACCGCATGAACCGAACAGTTTGTTGTCTCCCGGGTGCTCGGGTTCGGCACATTGCGGATCGGGTAGACAGATTGTTGGGGGGGGGGGCTGGGATTGACCCGGCGGTCTTGGTACATGTTGGCACCAATGACAAAGTTAGAGAAAGATGGAGGGTCCTAAAAAATGATTACAGGGATCTAGGCCAAAAGCTTAAGGCAAGGACCTCCAAGGTAGTATTTTCTGAAATACTACCAGTGCCATGCGCTACCGCAGGGAGACAGTCAGAGATCAGGGAGGTTAATGCACGGCTAAGAAAGTGGTGTAGGAAGGAGGGGTTTGGGTTTTTAGAGCACTGTGACTCCTTTTCTGAGAGGTGCCATCTATATTCTAGGGACGGATTGCACCACAATGAAGAGGGATCTTCTGTGCTAGGGGGGAGAATGCTAAAAAGGTTGGAGGAGATTTTAAACTAGGATGGAGGGGGGAGGGGAATGAAACAGATAATGAACTAAATGGAATAGATGAGGATACAAGGTGGTGTGGAGGTAGAATGGGGGCAAGTGCAAGTTTGACAAGCAGTGAGATACCCATAGTAAATAGAGATAATACTAGAAAACTTCTAAAGACTAAACCAAGTGGGAGCAGAAAGGAAGGAGCAGATAAGATAATAGTACAGGCTGAAAAAAAACTTAAATGCATGCTTGCTAATGCAAGAAGCCTGACAGATAAAATGGGGGAGCTTGAATTAATAGCTACAAGGGAGCAGTATGATATCATAGATATTACAGAAACATGGTGGGATGAAACTCATGTCTGGACAGTTAATTTAAAGGGGTTTTCTCTTTTTCGGAAGGATCGAACAAATAGAAGGGGAGGTGGAGTATGTCTATATGTTAAACCAGATCTAAAACCTAATATAAGGGATGATGTCTATGAAGGGAATGATGAAAATGTAGAGACCTTGTGGATAGAAATTAGCAGTGGAGGTAAAAGTATAAAGAAAATGTTTGTGGGAATATGCTATAAACCACCAAATATCTGTGAGATTGAGGAAGCTAAAATACATTTGCAAATGGAGAAGGCATCAAAACTGGGTCATCTTTGCATAATGGGGGATTTTAATTATCCAGACATAGACTGGGGCAATGAGATTATCGTTACAACAAAAGGAAACAGGTTTTTGGGGGTGCTTAAAGATACTGTAATTATATGACCCAAATTATTGAGGAACCAACCAGGAGAGGGGCAGTTCTGGATTTGGTCATATCAAACAATGTAGAAGTAATAACAAATATGCAAGTCCTGGAACATTTGGGTAACAGTGATCATAACATGGTCTCATTTGAAATAAATTATCAAAAACAGATTACTTGGGTTCAACAAAGACTTTAAACTTTAGAAAGGCAGATTTTAATAAACTGAGGTCTAATCTAGTAGTAATACAATGGGATGATGTTTTTGCAGGGAAAAATGTAGAAGATAAATGGGCAGTCTTTAAAACATTGTTAGAAAAGCACACTTATCAGTGTATACCCTTGGGTAATAAGTATAAAAGAAATAAGTCAAAACCAATGTGGCTAAATAAACAGGTAGGGGAGGAAATGGACAAGAAGAGGAAGGCGTTTAGAGTCTTTAAGTCAGAAGGAACAGAGACATCGTATCAGAATTATAAGGGATGTAACAAAAATTGCAAAAGGGCAATTAAATTAGCAAAAATGGATAATGAAAAAAGGATTGCAATAGAAAGTAAGGTCAACCCTAAAAAGTTCTTTAAGTACCTTAAAAACAAAAAAACGAGAAAAGAAAATATAGGACCCTTTCAGTGTGAGATGGTTATGCAGATTATTGGAGATAAGGAAAAAGCAGAGGTATTAAACAAATTATTTGCCTCTGTGTTTACCGGGGAATTACAGACCTGTAAGCCTGACTTCAATAGTAGGGAAACTACTTGAGGGTTTAATACGGGATAATATTCAGGAATACCTAATGGAAAACAAAATTATTAGTAATAGTCAGCATGGATTTATGAAGGATAGATCTTGCCAAACTAACCTTATTTGTTTCTTTGAGGAGGTAAGTAGGAATTTAGACCAGGGTAATGCAGTTGATGTGGTCTACTTAGATTTTGCAAAGGCTTTTGATACGGTTTCACACAAGAGGTTGGTGTACAAAATAAAGAAAATTGGACTCAGTAATAATATATGCACCTGGATTGAAAACTGGTTAAAGGACAGACAACAGAGGGTTGTCATAAATGAAACTTTTTCAGGTTGGGCTAAAGTCGTGAGTGGAGTACCTCAAGGATCGGTACTGGGACCCCTGCTTTTTATCTTGTTTACTAATGACCTTGAGGTTGGGATCGAGAGCAAAGTCTCCATCTTTGCTGATGATACTAAATTGTGTAAGGTAATAGAATCAGAGCAGGATGTAATTTCTCTTCAGAAGGACTTGGAGAGACTGGAAACGTGGGCAGGTAAATGGCAAATGAGGTTTAATACAGATAAATGTAAGGTTATGCATTTGGGATGCAAGAATAAAAAGGCGACTTACAAATTAAATGGAGATAAATTGGGGGAATCCTTTAAGGAGAAAGATTTAGGAGTGCTTGTAGACAGCAGGCTTAGCAATAGTGCCCAATGTCATGCAGTAGCTGCAAAGGCAAACAAGATCTTATCTTGCATCAAACGGGCAATGGATGGAAGGGAAGTAAACATAATTATGCCATTTACAAAGCATTAGTAAGACCACACCTTGAATATGGAGTACAATGTTGGGCACCAATCCTAAGAAAATACATTATGGAACAAGAGAGAGTGCAGAGAAGAGCCACCAAATTAATAAAGGGGATGGACATTCTAACTTATGAGGAGAGGCTAGCTAAATTAGATTTATTTACATTAGAAAAGAGGCGTCTAAGAGGGGATATGATAACTATATACAAATATATTCAGGGACAATACAAGGAGCTTTCAAAAGAACTATTCATCCCACGGGCAGTACAAAGGACTCGAGGCCATCCCTTAAGGTTGGAGGAAAGGAAATTTCACCAGCAACAAAGGAAAGGGTTCTTTACAGTAAGGGCAGTTAAAATGTGGAATTCATTACCCATGGAGACTGTGATAGCAGATACAATAGATTTGTTCAAAAAAAGGTTGGACATCTTTTTAGATTGGAAAGGTATACAGGGATATACCAAATAAGTTTACATGGGAAGGATGTTGATCCAGGGATTAATCCGACTGCCAATTCTTGGAGTCAGGAAGGAATTAATTTTTCCCCTTAATGGGGTTTTTTGTTTGCCTTCCTCTGGATCAATAAGTAAGTATAGATATAGAATAAAGTATCTGTTGTCTAAAATTAGCATAGGTTGAACTTGATGGACGTACGTCTTTTTTCAACCTCATCTACTATGTAACTATGTAACTATGTAAGTTCCTGCCCCGAGGAGCTTACAGTCTAATTATTGAGGTGTGCATTCCTTACAGTACCCCCCCCCCCTTCACGTGAGACTTTCGGGCGAATACGACCACTCATAGAGTTGGGTGCATAAGGGGTGTAAAGTGCGTAGGGGGCGTAGGGCATGGGAAATGCGGCGGGAGGGACAGGGGGTAACTTCACTGCAGCAGTGGGTGGGATGTGTGCCGGTGTGGGGAGGCTCAGTGCAGTCGTGGGGGTGGGGGGTTATGGGCTGTCGGTGGGGTGGGAAGCATGGGAGGGGATCTGGGCAGCAGGAGGAGGAATCAGGGCAGTGGGGAGAGGAATCAGGGCAGCTTGGGAGGAATCAGGGCAGCAGGGGGAGGAATCAGGGCAGCTGGGGGATGGAATCAGGGCAGCAGGGGGGGGGGATCAGGGCAGTCTGGACTTCCCTCACAGCCATGAGGGGTGGGAGAGCAGCCTGCACTTCCCTGGTAGTCGTGGGCTGCAAAGCAGGTTCCATGCTCTGCACAGCTGAGAAGCCGGCTGGAGTGTGCAGGCGCCATACCGAGGCTGGCGGGTGGAGCTACTCTTACGAGCTGCTTCCCTCTGTCTGCGTCTGAGAGCTGACTGATCAGGCTCCTGCTCTGGCCACTGTCTCCGTGGGACTGGTCGGCGGGAGGTCCGGGGGTCCGCTGCATGAGTCTAGGTAGCAGGGGTGTCCTGGGATCCGCTGGGCTGCTCCATGCTGCTGCTGGGCATCAGTGATCAGAGAATCACAGGTACCTGCAGGGAGGAAAAAACTAAATCAAGGAGGAGCTACTAGCCAGAGCCGGGTTTAAATAGCCGGCGTGAGTACTCCCCCCGTTGGCGTGCGCACGAACCTTACAAACCTTGTGGTGTGGGGGGGGGAAGGTAAGTCAGCAACAGCATGACCCCCTAGAGGCACAGCAGCCCTTCTGTAGGCGACGGCCCCTTTTCTAGGGACCTCTGCCTTTCTTTCAACCTCATGAAGTCGTGCAGCGGTGATGTCACTCAGGGAAGATAGGCAACGCATAGTGTGTCTCACTCTAGTTGCCCATGTTGCCTTAGAAATCTACACATTTCACAGAAGCTTCTTCCTACTTCTTCAGGTGTATGTGGTTGACGGGTAGCACAGAGTGAGCCGTATTTATATTCCTCTGTAGTCATGGCAACTATAAATTGTGTTTAAAAATAATTAAACAAGAGAGCAATGGAGTGTATACCTATTTGTGCTAGGGAGAATGCACAGATATGTATACACTGAAAAAAACATATTAACCTATGGCTCTAAAACACTAAAGAGGAATATTTAAAATGGATAAAGGCAAATAATCAAAACATGCATGGAGGGAATATATAATAAGACACTAAGGGGCTTATTCATCAAACTCCGTTAGCGCTGTACCGTGCGATCTGCACGGAAAACCTCATTAACTTGAATGGGGCTTTCCGTGCAGATTGCATTAATACTTGAATTCTGAATTATATCAAGACACAATAATAATAAAATAAAAATCTGTTAAAACGTTGGAGCAGCAGGTTGAGATATAATTATGAATAGTAGTAGATCACTATGTAGTAATGTGTATTATATATGTACTGTATAATAGTACACAAATAAAACAATGGCATAAAACAGAGAGGTAACGATAGGTTCATTAAAACAAATAATGGAGCGGATAAAGGTAAAATATGAATAAAATAAATTAAATGTCAATGTGATAGTAAAACCAAAAATGGGAATAAAACAAAGAAACAAACTGTTAGAGCAATGCAACAGAATAATAAGATCAAGGAAGGGTTTTTAAATGAAAGCTGCTACTGTAAGTCAATACCTCTGTTTAGACCATATGGAGAGAGAGTATTGAGTGTATACAGTATATCAATAGCTCTCTCTTTGTCTGAGTCACTTGAACCTAGCACCTTCCCTGTCCTGCATTTTCACTGTATCTATTCCCTTAATTGTTAAACCATTAAGATATGTACTGTATTATGGTTAAGTAAGAAGTGCTTGGATACACCATGGCTTGTGAATCCAGATAGAATGTTTCTTCTATGTTCAAGAAGGAAGCACATTTCTTTATTTATTTTTGTCCTTTCCACGTATTGTTTTTCACATTGGGTATTCTATTATATATACAGTATAATAAAAGTAAGCTATCTGGAATCGGTTCATTTAAACCAATCAGTAAATTTATTCTGGGTTAGGAAGTTGGTACCTACTGTCGAAGGTTCTTTTTTCAATTCACTTGGGGCAATTCTATTTTCTTTTCCTTTTCTGTATACAATGATTGGATTTGAATTAGGTTCTTCACTTAAAATGTAATCTCCCATTAAGATCTTCCAATATTTTTTCAAAGGTTTTTGTATAGTGTGAGCGAGTGATGAATCATATACCATCATGGTTATTATATAGATTATGTTTTGTTTTGTCTTGTATGAGAGTTGTAAGAAATAATAATAACAACTTTATATAGTGCTTTTCTCCCAATGGGACTCAAAGCACTTCATAGTTACAAAAACGGAAAAAGAAGAAAACATTTAAGGTTATAAACAAGACCACACACAAGGAAAGATATAATACAGGATGGGACGGTACTGTAGCTACTAAATGCCGGGTAGGTTGTGGTCCAGGATGAAGAGGGTGGGGGGGAGAGAGAGGATGAGGAGGATGGGAGTGATAGAGGATGAGGAGGGTGGAAGCGAGAGAGAGGATGAAGAGGGTGGGGGTGAGAGAGAGGATAAGGAGGGTGGGGGTGAGAGAGAGGATAAGGAGGGTGGGGGTGAGAGGATGAGGAGGGGGTGAGAAAGAGGATGATGAGGGAGGGTGACAGAGAGGATGAGGACGGCGAGTGAGAGAGAGAGAGAGAGAGAGAGAGAGAGAGAGAGAGAGAGAGAGAGAGGATGAGGAGGGTGGGGGTGAGAGAGAGGATGAGAAAGGGGAGTGAGAAAGAGGAGAGGTGAGAGAGGATGAGGAGGGTTGTGAGAGAGAGCATGAAGAGTGAAGTGAGAGAGGATGAGGTTGGTGGTGAGAGACGATAAGGAGGTTGGTGGTTAGAGATAAGGAGGGTGGGGGTGAGAGAGGATGAGGGGAGTGGGGATGAGAGAGGATGAGGAAGGTGAAGGTGAGAAAGAGGTTTGAGGAAGGTGAGGGTGAGAGAGAGAGAATGAGGAGGGTGGGGGTGAGAGAGGATGAGGAGGATAGGGGTGAAAATGGATGAAGAAGGGGGTGAGAGAGAATGAAGAAGGGGGATGAGAGAGAGGATGAGGAGTGGGTGAGAGAGGATGAGGAGGGGTTGAGAGAATGAGTAGGTGGTGAGAGAGAGCATGAGGAGTGGGTGAGAGTGAGGAGGAGGAGGGGGGTGAGAGATGATGAGGAGCGGGGTGAGAGAAGATGAGATGGGGGTGAGAGAAGATGAGGAGGGGTGTGAGAGAGGATGAGGAGGGGTGTGAGAGAGGATGAGGAGGGGGTGAGAGAGAACATGAAGAGGGAGTGAGAGAGGATGAGGCGTTGGGGGTGAGAGAGGATAAGGAGGTTGGTGGTGAGAGAGGATAAGAAGACTGGGGGTGAGAGAGGATGAGGGGAGTGGGGATGAGAGAGGATGAGGAGGGTGAGAAAGGATAAGGAATGTGAGGGTGAGAGAGGAAGAGGAGGGTGGAGGTGAGAGATAGGTTTGAGGAAGGTGAGGGTGAGAGAGAGAATGAGGAGGTGGGGTGAGAGAAGATGAGGAGGGGGGTGAGAGAAGATAAGGAGGGGGTATTAGAGAGGATGAGGAGGGTGGGGTGAGAGAAGATGAGGAGGATTGGGATGAGAGAGAATGAGAAGGGAGGGGGTGAGAGAGGTTGAGGAGGGGGTGAGTGAGGATGAGGAGGGGATGAGAGAGGATGAAGAGGATTGGGTGAGAGAGGGTGGAACGGGTGCTGGTGAGAAAAAATGTTATCAAATAATATATTGTATGCATATCTAAGAAGTTTAAATGGGCCCATAGGAAGCCTTGACATCATCTCTTGTGTTACAGCTTCATATTGTCCTGTGTGACAGTTACCTGAATATGACATACCTGCACCCCCTATGGAGTATGTATCTCAGGAATCATGGGGTCCCCGGAGCTAAAATGAATGCAAAATTAAGCAGGAGACCCCCTGTTTCCTACCTAAGGTGAGGAAAACGTTTTTTTGGGGGGGTGGGGACAGAGTTGCTTTAATAGTCCTTGCCTAAGTGCAGCACATATCCAAGTGGCAGACCTATAAAAATCTAGGGCCCCAAAAGAAGTTAAGTATATTTGGGGAACTATTAGGAGTCCTTCATATACAGATTAAAATGAGCGAATGGGACAGTAGAGAACTAGGAGCTCTTTCAGATATCTGGGACCCTCGTCATGTAATGCTTTGAAAATCAACAAGCCAAACTTGAAATACATTTACCATTTTACAGGCAACCAGTGCAGAGAATGAAGAACAGGTGTCATGTGGCAGGAACGGGTCTGGTTAGTTAACACTGCATTCTCTATTCTTTTTCAAGAAGGTAGAGTGCATTGCAGTAGTCCATGCATGAGGACACAAAGGCATGGACAAGCATAGTACGATCCTTTGGGGGGATCAAGTGCTTAATCCTAGCTATGTTCTTTAGGTGGAAAAATAAAGATTTGATCACGACTGTCACCTGATGTTTAACGGTTAAGTCACAGTCAAGGACAACACCAAGATTCCACACATGGACAAAGTTTAGCAGCTGGGAGCCCCCAAGCTTAAGGTATTTTGACCTACTGTAGCTGTGGTCTTGTTGTATTCCGATGGTGAGCATCCACCATGAGCACGTCTGTCTTATGCAATATAAGCATTGGAACCACCCAGGGTCAGTTGCAGTGTATGATGCTGGCTGCTGCACAGCATTCCCTCTTCTACGGATGCACCAACCTCAGGGGCCGAGGAAGCTCGTGGAGTGAAACACATAGGGCGTGATCAGCGTTTGGAGTGTCCCTGTGCTGTGCTGTGGAGACTACCGGCTGCGGTTCCCATTTGTACCTCTGTTTGATGACATCATCAAACAGTGACGTGTTGTGAAGTGCCGTGACGGTTGGTGGCAACCTCCTATCCAATTGAAGCTCACTCCCTCCCACATTTAAATGGTTAAAAGCTCACTCCATGGCATCTCCAACTATCAGGGGAACTTGCCTGCATGCAGTGTGATTGTGACAAATCTATTACAGAGTGCTTTTCCTGGTAATGTACAGGTTAATAAAAGCTTCAATCAGACTTAGAACTTTTGCAACTCATATTGACAGATTTATTATAAATCATTCTTCCTGGCAATGCACAGGTTATTAAGAATTTATATTAGTGTAGGGACCCTTGAACGTGGTCTGCCGTGAAGTTTGGCTCAAGGGCTTATAACAATTTGGCCAAAATGTTAAACTAAAAGACCATTTTATTTATTAGTTATTTATACATGTATATTTAGGCACTGTACCGTATATGAGTTTTTCTGGATGTGCACTGAGCTTTGTCTGTGTTTTATGTTATGTCTCTGGTTTTAAATATAATTGCCATGCTCAGTAGCACTCCTCTGTGAAACTTATATGCTTATATATATGTTGTGGGTATTTTGGGGGTTCAATTTGAGCTTGTAGGTGTTCTGTATGTTTTATAATTCTTGTGCAGCTAGTCTTGGCTGTTTTGGAGGGTGGCAACCTCCTATCCAATTGAAGCTCACTCCCTCCCACATTTAAATGGTTAAAAGCTCACTCCATGGCATCTCCAACTATCAGGGGAACTTGCCTGCATGCAGTGTGATTGTGACAAATCTATTACAGAGTGCTTTTCCTGGTAATGTACAGGTTAATAAAAGCTTCAATCAGACTTAGAACTTTTGCAACTCATATTGACAGATTTATTATAAATCATTCTTCCTGGCAATGCACAGGTTATTAAGAATTTATATTAGTGTAGGGACCCTTGAACGTGGTCTGCCGTGAAGTTTGGCTCAAGGGCTTACAACAATTTGGCCAAAATGTTAAACTAAAAGACCATTTTATTTATTAGTTATTTATACATGTATATTTAGGCACTGTACCGTATATGAGTTTTTCTGGATGTGCACTGAGCTTTGTCTGTGTTTTATGTTATGTCTCTGGTTTTAAATATAATTGCCATGCTCAGTAGCACTCCTCTGTGAAACTTATATGCTTATATATATGTTGTGGGTATTTTGGGGGTTCAATTTGAGCTTGTAGGTGTTCTGTATGTTTTTCAATTAAATGTACCACTGCACACATCTCTTACAGTGGTGAAAACATAGGGCCTCATGCAGAGAGCAGCGAATTTTAAAATTGGCGAATTTAATAAAAAGGAGCTTTTTTGGAGAGTTTTAATCTCCATATGCAGAAAAGTGCGAATTCTGCTATGTTTAACATGGATGCGTCTGGCGAGTTTAAATTGGCGAGATGCGCGCTTCAGAAATGTGTTAAAACAAATTCGCGCCTTTTTTTTCCCCTTTGCAATGGCCGCGAGCGGCAATTTTTTTTGGCGAGGCAAAACGGAGACAATCGCGCCATTTTATTGGCGCGAACAGCCGCTAGATGCCGTTCGCGCCTCTCTGCATACGGATATTTTTTAAACTGGCGAGATTGCGGTTCTCGCCAGCCGCGAGGCGAGTTTTACAAATAGAAAAGAAAAATTGGCGCGTTTTTCGGAAATCTCCATTTTCTGCTGTTTTCTGCGCGATTATCTCCAAAAAATGGCGAATTTCGAAAATTCGCAGCTCTCTGCATAGGCCCCATAGTTTCCAACTATACTATAGACAAATGGTTTTCCACCTTTTTTTGGTTGGGGAACCACAAAATTTGAATTTGAAATTATGGGGAAACACAACCTTCATCCCCGTCTCTCGTCCCCCCGGGCGCCCCTGTCTCCCGTGTCCCGGTTGCCCCATCTCTCTCCCCATTGCCCCCATCTCTCTCCCCCCTCCCAGCGCACCTATCTTTCTCCCCCTTCGCTCTCCACCTTAGGGTCCCTCTCCCCCTCACACTCTCCCCCTTGCACGTGCGCACATACACTCCCCCACTTACACACACTCTCCCATTTACACACACACTCTCCCACTAACACAGACACACTCTACCACTTACATACATACATACACACACACGCTCCCATTTAAACTCATACACACTCCCAGTTACACACACTCTCCCACTTACACACACACTCTCCCACTTACACACACACTCTCCCATTAACACATACTCTCCCACTTACACACACACACACACACACACACACACACACACACACACACACACACACACACACACACACACACACACACACACACACACACACACACACACACACACACACACACACACACTTACAGACATACACATACACACACACTCTCCCACTTATACACACACTCGCTCACTTACACACACTCTCCCACTTACATATATACACACACAATGTAACGTCTGTATGCCCGCAGACCTGGTCAGTCCCCAGTACTGAGGTGGGTAAGGGTACAACACGCAACCACAGCAGTGAGGGCGTGCCCGGAGTGTGGTAAGTTGCATTGCCGGGCCTGGTGAGTTAGGGTTAACGTTATTCTTGCTGAGTCCGGGGTGCCAGAGGTCAGAGGGTTAATGTCCAAGAGCCAGAGTTCAGGGACAGGAAAGAGCAGCGTAGTGATGTCCAAAAGCCAGGGTTCAGGGGCAGGAGAAGGCAGCGTAGTCAAGTCCAAAGCAGAGTCCAAGTTCAAACCAAAGGAATCCAATCAGGGGCAGGGACAGGAACCAGAGCTGAAACAGACAAGGGAGCTAGGCATAGACACTGCACACAGAGGAGCTACAGGAAAGCTATGCAGAGCAAGGACTGAGAGGACGGAGTGGGGTATTAAAGGAAGGAGGGCCAATAGGAGTGAGGGTTGGAGCAGAGGTTTGCCTGGGTATTTGCAGGGATAGGTCCGTGGGAGCAGGGGAGGAGACAGGGAGGTAATCCAGAGCAATTGCCTGCAACCGACAGGGGGCGGAGCCAGTGCATGGGGAAGGCTGATAACTTGATCGTGTGCGCGCGCCTTCTGTAAGGTTGTTATGCGCGCGCACCGACCATGTGTCTGGGCGTGTGGCGTGCATTGCGGAGGAAGGGCTATGCATGAGAGGCAGAAGGGAAGGAGGAGCGGTGGAGCCAGGTGCAGTAAGGGCTGGGGTGACGGAGGCAAGCCGAGGGGCGCGTGTCTCTCGATACATCACAAGCGATCGGGAGCGTGCGTGTTCAGTGAGGCAGTCGCACACGTGCCTCGATCGTGTGCCTGGGCGTGCGGATAATGCCGCGGAGGAATGGCTCGGAGAGGAGGAGTAAAGAGAGTGGGGAAGCCGCAGTGGGACTTGAGGTGACGGGGACACGCTGAGAGGCGCGAGTCCCCCGATCCGTTACAGTATCCCCCCTTGAGGATCGCTCCGGACGATCCTCCCAAGGTCTATGAGGAAATTTCCGACGGAACTGTCTGAGGAGAGCTGGGGCATGAATGTGATGAGATGGTATCCAGGAGCGTTCCACAGGGCCATATCCTTTCCAGTGAACGAGGAACTGAAGTCTGCCCCTGGACAAACGAGAATCGCGTATGGACTGGACTTCGAATTCTTGTTGTCCTTGTATTATGACAGGATTGGGTCTCTGAGGGCGGTCTGGAAAATGGGCATTTTGGATAAAGGGTTTAAGCAGAGACACGTGGAATACAGAGGGTATCTTCATGGTAGGAGGGAGTGCAAGTAGTATGCGACCGGGTTGATCCATTCGAGGACCTTGAAAGGACCCAAGAATCTAGGAGCCAGTTTCTGGAAAGGAGTTTTGAGCTTGATATTCTTTGAAGATAGCCAAACTCTGTCTCCAGGTTTGTATTCTGGGCCCACTTGACGTCGCCGATCTGCTTGCGTCTTTTGTCTTTGAACGGACCCTTGCAAGGCTTTTAGAATCTTTTCCCAAGAATTTTGTAGATTGGAAATGTGAGAATCTGCTGTGGGAACACCAGAGGGGAGGGAGGAGAGGGGAAGACTGCTGGGATGGAATCCATAGTTAATGAAAAAAGGCGACTCCTGCGTTGACTCGTTTTTTAATGAGTTAATAGCAAACTCAGCCCAGGGTACTAGATCCACCCAATTGTCTTGAGATTCAGTCACGAAGCATCTGAGGTACTGTTCCAGGGTCTGATTCATTCTCTCCGTCTGACCGTTGGCCTGTGGGTGATAACCCGAGGATGCTCACGAAAACTTAGAAATGAATTGAGTACCTCTGTCTGAAACAATAGAAATTGGTACACCGTGTAATCTGAAAATTTCCTTAGAAAAAATGTCGGCCAAGGTAGCTGAATTGGGGAGACCCTTGAGGGGTATAAAGTGTGTGTGCTTGGAAAACCTGTCCACTACCACAAGAATCGTATTCATCCCTTTAGAATTGGGAAGTTCCACAATAAAGTCCATGGAGATATGTTTCCAAGGCTGTTCCGGAATGGGAAGAGGCATGAGGAGACCAGAAGGTTTGTGTCGGGCGGATTTGCTCTGGGCACAGACCGGACAAGCTCTGGTGAAATCGAAAATGTCTTTGTTCATTTTAGGCCACCAAAAGGTCCGTTTGATAAGATCTACTGTCCTCTTGAAGCCTGGATGACCAGCAGATCTAGAAGAATGTCCCCATTGAAGTATTTTATGGCGAAAACGCAGAGCAGCGTACAACCGTCCTTCTGGCACCTTAAATCTCCTAGAAATATGAGCCTGGGAAGAATCGTCTCCGAGGATTTGTTAGATTCGTTCTCCGTAGAGAACTGGCGAGACAGAGCGTCGGCCTTGATATTCTTGGTGCCTGGAATATAAGAAATCGTGTACTTGAACCGAGAGAAAAACAAAGCCCAACGAGCTTGACGGGATCCCAAACGACGAGCCCCCTCAATGTACAATACATTTTTGTGGTCGGTGAGGATGGCTACTGGCTCCTTGGTATCCTCGAGGAGATGTCTCAATTCTTGGAGGGACAATTTGATGGCCAGAAGCTCACGGTTCCCGACATCATAATTTCTCTCGGCCGAAGAGAACTTCCTGGAAAAGAATCCAAAAGGATAGAGTTTTTCTTGTGGGGAAGATCTCTGAGAAAGCACTGCCTTGGCTCCCACATCAGAGGCGTCTACTTCTAGAGTAAAAGGAAGGGAAGTATCCAGATGCTGAAGGATGGGGGCAGAGACGAAGGCTTTTTTGAGGAACTCGAAGGCTTCAATGGCTTCAGGGGACCAGACAGTCAGATCAGTACCTTTCTTGGTCAGGGCAGTGATAGGTAGAGCAATAGTGGAGAAGTTACGGATGAATTTCCGATAGTAATTAGCAAAGCCAAGGAAGCGTTGCACAGCCTTGAGGGAATTTGGCAATGGCCAGTCGAGAACAGACTTCAATTTCTCAGGGTCCATGGTGAAGCCTTTATCAGAGATTATATAGCCTAGGAAGGCTGTGGAAGATAGGTGGAAAAGACATTTCTCCATTTTCGCGTAGAGGTGATTAGCACGAAGCCGAGAGAGAACCAACTTGGTGTGGCGAATGTGCTCCTCCAAGTTCTGGGAGAAAATGAGGATATCGTCCAAATATACGATGACGAACATTCCCAAAATGTCCCGGAAGATATCATTCATGAATTCTTGGAAAACAGCAGGGACATTGCATAGGCCGACGGCATCACTAAATATTCGTAATGACCCGAATGCGTGTTAAACGCAGTTTTCCATTCGTCACCGTCTCTTATTCAAATAAGATTGTAGGCTCCTCTCAAATCGAGTTTGGAGAATATAGAGGCTCCTTGTAGACGGTCGAAGAGTTCTGAAATTAAAGGAAGGGGGTATCGTTTTTTTACCGTAATTTTGTTAAGCCCACGAAAGTCGATACAGGGTCTATAGGAGCCATCCTTCTTTTTCACGAAGAAGAAGCCTGCCCCGGCGGGGGAGGTGGAATTCTGAATAAACCCCTTCTTAAGATTCTCCTGGATATATGTCGTCATCGCTTCCGTCTCGGGTACAGATAAGGTGTAAGACTTAGAATTGGGGAGTATGGTTCCAGGAATTAATTCAATGGGACAGTCATAAGAACGATGAGGGGGTAACACCTCAGCCTGAGTCTTATTGAAGACATCTAAGAAACCATGGTATACCTTCGGCAAAGTAGAGAGGGAAGATGAGGTAGTGTCGAGGCCAGCGACAACGGCAACAGAAGGAGTGACCGTCTTCTCCGAGGTAGTAGCCCATTGGATCGGTAAAACATTGGTCCAATCAATACGCGGGTTGTGAAGCTGGAGCCACAGCAATCCCAGAATAACCTGGACAGTAGGGAAGTGGAAAACATCGAAGACCATTACCTCAGTATGACCATCCGCGGTGGTCAGGGTAGGTGGAATAGACTCCCAAATGATGAAGGCTGGTTGGAGTGAACGACCGTCGATAGCCTCCAGGCCGATGGGTGACTTTTTCTTGACTAACGGGATTTGGTTGTTGCAAGCGAAGGCGTGATCAAGAAAGTTACCACCAGACCCGGAGTCAATGAACGCTTCAACCTCTATGGAGTTCTCTTCCTCCATCCACTCTCAATCAAGTCACAAAGATCTCGAATGAGAGTGGAAGGATGGGCTTTGGCCGTGGTAAGCCTGAGCTACCCACAAACAGAGGAGGTATATAACTGGGGACTTATCCCTGTTCACAAATGTGCCTCTAATCCAGCAGTTTGGTGGTTAACTGCTGGTAGGCAATTAACTAACACCACCTGCCTGATTAGATGGCTTAGAAAATCCTGTCTTTTGAGACAGGAAGTGAGACTCCTTAGCTCACACCTGAGCTGAACTTGGAGACAGAGGAGAGATTTCTTAGTCCACAACTGGGCTGAACCAAGGAAAAACAGATGTCTTGAGCGACAAGCTGACCACATGACAAAGGGGACAAGATTCTAAACTTGGAGCCTGACATTTCCTGTGCACACAAGGGTGCGGTTCCAAGAGAGCAGAGAAGCTTCCCCTAAAGCAGCCCAGCTAACAGACAAGACTTTTTCGTATAAGACTATTATCTAGGTCTGTGTATTGATAAATGTCTCCATGATTTGGTGCTGGTAAAGAGCCTAGCTAATCAACCCAGTCAGAGAGGGCTGAGCTACATAAGTAGATAGTCTCCAAAGCAGAGATAGGTTTTCTTTGTTTGGCACACTATTTCGCTTATGTTGATTTTTTTGCTGTGTTTTAAGCTACAGGCACAATAAAGCCTTGTTATAATTTCACATTACAACAGTCTCCATTGTGTACCTCTGCACATGTCCTCCTACAACAGTGCTATACAGAAAGTGAACAATATTGATAGACCCAATATGCTGAGATATAAGGAGAACACAGTAAACAACACATTGGACAACAACTTCATCCCATTTATAACCACATTCAGCACAAAGTCCAACAAGATCAAAGGAATACTCAATAAACACTAGCATGTGTTACAAAAAGATCAGTGGTTAAAAGAAATAATTGGTAGTAAACCTGATGTTATTTTCTCAAAAGCACCCATTCTTAAACAGAAACTGGTACCAAGTTATCTAACAGATAAGAAAGAACAGTGTTGGCTAAATCAGAACTCTAAAGGATTAATTAAATGCCTTAATTGCAGGGCCAATAAAAACAATAGAAAACAAGAGACAAAAATCAAGAAATTCAAGTGCAACACATCTCTCACACTATACACTATCAAGTCAAATATCACCTGCAATAGCAAGGGCATCATATACGCACTAGAATGTAGTTGCAAATTACAATATGTGGGTAGAACTATCCGTAAACTGAAGACCAGAATAGGAGAACATATAAGAAACATCATGAAGGGATTAAAAACTCATAGGGGGCTATGCACTAAGCTCAATGGCTTTGCGTTCTGATTTGGCAAAAAAGCAGGTACGTTAAAAAGTGAAGCCGGGGACACGATTCACTAAGGCCTTGAGGCCATTTTTTAACGTACCTGATCAAAATAGCTCAGAACAGCCACAGTGTACGTGAAGCTTTTTTCCCCCCTGCTAGCGTTCTTAACCTTTACGTACTGTACGCTAGCTGAAAGAAAAAAAAGCTGCATGTAACATTTGCATGGAGTTTTGCCATCTCCATGCAAGGCTGTTACAGGCGATCGTACATGAAATAAATACATTTTAATAATAGTGTACATGAGCAGGGGGTCTCAGGACCTGAACCGCATTGGTTTCAGGTCCGAGGACCCCCTACTTCAGGAGATATAGGCCCCGTTATGGGGTGCCGGTATCCCCTGCACTTTAAAGCTCCCGCATCACGTGACCGGTGTCACGGTAACTTATGGCAAGATATAATGAACACCAAATATCTGGGTTGAACTGAACAAGGCTTACAGTGGCGACATCCTTTATTCTAACTCGGCTAGCTCCGCGAATTTCAGATTATCCCGGTTATGTGCGGTTTTGTGTCTTTTTCGGCCGGAGTGAATTGCGTTATTTTCGCGCCCGTGATTTAAGCATTTTATTCTCGCTGTCTGCAATACTGCAATGACGTGTAAAAACTCATGGGGTTGTTTGAGAGCTGTTGCTAGAAACCATACACTGTATCATTGCATATACTTACCTGCCCTGTTAGAGGGTATAGAGCTACAGTAGCCTAGAATTTATTTGGGATACATACTCCTTTTTGGTCTACCCTTCTACCCTTCCTCCACCTTATTTTTAATTCACCGCTAACATAGGATTTGGGTTCCAGGTTTCTGCTCATTCTGACTTAGCCGCGCTGGTTTGAAACGGCTTTCTCCGCCATTACGGTCAATGATAGGACCGTCCTCGCCGGCGTGACCCTTTCACGCCGCCATTACTGGTCGGACCCTGTTGGGGTCAAGTAAGGGGGTTCCTAACATCTATGGGCAAAAGGCACCCCCTCTGGGTGACATCTGAATGGACTCAATACCTTGAAATTTAAAGTTTTTTAGTCCACCTTTGCTGCAGTTCCTAACATCTATGGGCAAAATTAATTTTATTTCTAGGTACCCTAGAACAGAAGTTCCCACTCCAATTGGCCGTGAACTTGACCGAGGCCCTAGTTCCCACGCCAATTGCGTGATTACCCTGACTCCATTCTGTTGCGACGAGAGGGTCGCTATTTGCCATGCAATCCTGCCGGAACTAGGACTACATGGTGACCGAATCTGAGCCCTCTAGGTTGAACAGAACCTGAGTTATGGGTTCCAGGTTTCTGCTCATTCTGACTTAGCCGTTTCAAAGCAGCGCGGCTTTCTCCGCCATTACGGTCAATGATAGGACCCTCCTCGCCGGCGTGACCCTTTCTCGCCACCATTACTGGTCGGACTCTGTTGGGGTCAAGTGAGGGGGTTCCTAACATCTAGGGGCAAAATGAATTTTATTTCTAGGTGCCCTAGAACAGAAGTTCCCACGCCAATTGCCCTAGTTCCCACGCCAATTGCGCGATCATTGCTCTTTTTTGACAATGTTGCCGATCTTGCGGCTTTGCGGTCTGGCAGTACAAAAACAGTGCAGTAAGCCTCGACATTTGTTACACTGTCAAAGGAGCAAATGGAAACAATGTAAGACAAATCAACATGTTCTTTTATTGGTGGAGTCAGTACAAAAACATTTATTTACAAATACTGTACAATGTTGAAACATTTTAAGTGCACAGCAATTCAAAACATCAACAGGTGTATGGTTAACTGCTACAGTACAGTACATGTGTGAAAACATTTGTCAGTCAGTATGGTTTACAGTCACGTTTTAAATACAATACAGTACATTCTTTTATATCTTTAAAATATAAATATATAAATATATAAATATAATTTAAAATAATCTGTTCTGTGGGTCTGAGCGGGTTGAAATTGCACCAGTACAGTCCTAGAGGGCAGCAAACCGGGCAGGTTTTCAGGGCAACCTTGAAAACCGTGCCTGTTTGTGGCCCTCAGGGACTGGAGTCGTGCATGTCCTGTGTAAAAAAAAACACAACAACGCTTTGCTCATTTTCTGCAGTTACTGTAGTCATTGTGTTTTTAATCCGTCCCTAGCCAAGCGTCAATCGGCTGACTGTGCCTGCATGTACTCTAATCCTTTTAGAGATGGGAGTTTGCTGCTTACAGCGCATGAGTCACCGTACCCTACCTACCAACCCCCTCTCTCCACAGACTCATTAATCTTCTGAATATTGCCATTGTGTTCTTAATCCGTCCCTAGACGAGCAACAAAGCTCAGTGCGCCTGCGTGTAATCACACCACCCCCCCCCCCCCCCCCAACCCTTAGAGGCTTTTGGAAAATCCCCTCTCGAATTTGAAATGTAATTGTAAATGTAAATCTGATGTGCACAGCATTGTGAGAATTGAGAGTAAAAAAACCATTAACTGATTCATGTTGTTTTGTCATTCATTCTTATACTGTCGGGGGGGGGGGTGGTTGTTGTCAATGATTATGGTTAGCAGGAAAGTGAATAAATATTTATTTTATTTTGGCAGGACCCAAAAAATACAAATATAAAAATAATCATGAATAATACATACTGCAGCCTTTATTAAATTCTTCTGGCAGATTGAAATCGGAGAAACATTTACAAAACATTTGTAAAACATGGAGATACATGAAAAATGGACATTTATATGAATATTAATTAATAATATATATGCTGTATATAGAAAATCTACTGTTTGTATTTGGTGCCTGAGGCACAGGGAGTTAAAGTGACTTGATTTTTATGTACTGTATTTTGGGGTTGTATTTGGGGGTTTATTGATCAAATTATTATGATGAACTGCCTTTTGAAATTACAGTACTGTTAACTATTTTAGCCACACACCTCCAGAGTCATTCATTTTCTGCAGTTACTTTAGTCATTGTGTTTTTAATCCGTCCCTAGCCAAGCGTCAATCGGCTGACTGCGCCTGCGTGTACTCTAATCCTTTTAGAGATGGGAGCTTGCTGCTTACAGCGCATGAGTCACCCTACCCTACCTACCAACCCCCTCTCTCCACAGACTCATTAATCTTCTGAATATTGCCATTGTGTTCTTAATCCGCCCATAGCCGAGCGACAAAGCTCAGTGCGCCTGCGTGTAATCACACCACCCCCCCCCCCCCCCCCTACCCTTAGAGGCTTTTGGAAAATCCCCTCTCGAATTTGAAATGTAATTGTAAATGTAAATCTGATGTGCACAGCATTGTGAGAATTGAGAGTAAAAAAAACATTAACTGATTCATGTTGTTTTGTCATTCATTCTTATACTGTCGGGGGGGTGGTTGTTGTCAATGATTATGGTTAGCAGGAAAGTGAATAAATATTTATTTTATTTTGGCAGGACCCAAAAAATACAAATATAAAAATAATCCTGAATAATACATATTGCAGCCTTTATTAAATTCTTCTGGCAGATTGAAATTGGATAACCATTTAGAAAACATTTGTAAAACATGGGGAAACATGAATAATGCACATTTATAAGAATATTATTTAATAATATTTACTGTAATGTACTGTATAATATATATACTGTATACTGTATATACTGTATAGTAATATTATTTTTCCCGTCTTTATCTTTTCCTCATTCTGTCTACAGTACAGTAGTTCATTGAGAGAGGAGAGGTTTTGTATACATCATTACTGCTGTTTATATACTGTACATTTTACTGTACAAACAGATTAGATTGGACACAAAAACCCACCTCCCCCCAGGCCACCCGTTTTTTCCTGAAACGACAAGAAAACAAAAAATTAGTGCAGTTACTGTACTGTACTGTATGTGCGTACTGTATTATGGCATTGTGTGATGTGTAGAACTACTGTAGGTGGCTGGTGCTGCTTTCTCTGGAAAGAAAAAAATTGAGCAGTTAGTAGGCAGTTACTGTTGTACTGTCAAACTAGTCTACTGTATACTGGAACTACTGTATACTCTGACTACTGTTAAATTCTATGTACTGTAACCTGATGGCTGGTGCTGCTCTCTCTGTAAAGAAAAAACTAACTACTGTATACTCTGACTACCTGGAAAGAAAAAATCTGTGCCATACTTACCTGTATCATACTGTACTTACAATACTACAGCACAGTACTACTTTCCTGATGCTTGCCCATTACGCGCGATGACAATGGGCAACACAGTGGCAATATGGTCTATATATTTATTGCAGCGTTCCACGGTGAGTACATCGTTCCAAAAACTCATTATGCCTTTCAACAACTCGTCCTTTTTGGAGGGTTTCTCCACTTTCTGGATATGGTCCTTCAGCTGATGCCAGACCATTTCGATCGGATTGAAGTCTGGCGATCTGTCATTGGAAAAAAAGGACAATTGGTTTAAGAGCTAAAAACAGTGGGGAACAAAAATGGGATACGGTCTACTGCACTTACTCCGCTGGCGTCTTCACCCAGTTGATGCCGCACTCAAGGATATGCGCCGTTGACGCGGTGTGCTTCGGATCATTGTCCTGGTAGAAGCGGTGACCATTGGGGGGACCATTGGGGAACTCGCGTGTGATGTATTGCACTATCTCGGACACAATGTTGTCTTGGAAGAAAGCTTTATTCATGATTCCTATAGCAAGAAAAGAAAAGTGCTCAAAAAACTGCAGAATAGTACAGTACAGTGCATACAGTAAGGCAACACTAGTAAAGTACAGTGCATTAGGCGACATTATTGATTATTTGATCAATTTTACCTTCAAAGATGACACTGCAACCCGGTCCACGCCTAGAGATGGCACCCCACACATGCAGCTTCACAGGGTGTTTTGGCCACGGCTTCAAAGATATGCGGCCTTTTTTGTGGAATACAAAGCTTGCAAATCTCTCCAGCGACACAGTAGGCTCATCAGTGAAGATGCAATCCAGGAAAGTCTCCCCACTGTCGATCCATGCCTGGGCCTGGACCACCCTTTTGATTTTGTTTGCGTCCCGTATCATGGGGTATGCTCTGTAATGACAAGGAATAAAAAAATTTAGCGGCACAGTACAGTACAGTTTGCTAAACAACACTTTTACAGTACCTCCTGTACTGTCCAGTACTAACCTCACACGTCCATATTTCCATCCAATGCTGCGTCTCATCTTCTTTATGCTGGTCTCGGATACAGTCAGATTGTGCTTTTCCTGCAGAGTGTTTTTAACCCTTAATGCTCTCCTCTCATCATTCTCCTCACTTATTTTGTCCACCAGAAAAGTTGTTCCCTACAATGTAAAGAAAATATATTGTTTTATTAATATGAAGCAATATAAAATGTATATAAATATAATGTTGTAATATAAATATAAATATACCAAAAATATATACTGTTGTACGATAAATATAAATATACAAAAAATGTATACTGTTGTACTATAAATATAAATATACAAAATATATATAGTGTTGTACTATAAATATAAATATACAAAATATATATATTGTTGTCATATAAATATAAATATACATCCTATATATACCGTTGTACGATAAATAAAAATATACAAAAAATGTATACTGCTGTACTATAAATATAAATATACAAAATATATATACTGTTGTACTATAAATATACAAAATATATATACTGTTGTCATATAAATATAAATATACATCCTATATATACCGTTGTACGATAAATTGAAATATACAAAAAATGTATACTGTTCCACTATAAATATAAATATACTGTACAAACTATGTTGTAATATAAATCAACAGAAATAACAGTATTACAGTAGATACAGAACTGTACTGTAGATGTACTGTACTGTATGTACAGAACGTACAGTTTTCTATATTTTTTTTTTGTTAAGTTTTATAAATATACTTACGCGTTAGTTACGCTTGGTGCCCTTTTGCATTCTCTATTTTTTCCGTGTGCATGATAGCTCATGGTGGTTGATGGCACAACGAGGTCAGAGGCAGCTAACCAGCGCTGGATATCTGCAATTCGCTGTCCGCTCGTGTACATCTCCTTAATTCGCATGCTGAGCTCCTTTGAAATCTTTTTAACAGGCATTGCTGCGAGTACAAAGAAATACAAACACAAGAATGTATATTCGATGTTTAGTCGATGTGTATTCTATGTGCAGTCAAATTTTCAAAATGGATGGTGAATTTATACGGTAATGACTCACATTAGAGTACGCCCACTTTCAACACCTGTACCTGGTCGCCATGCATAAAAAGTTACACACTTTGCATAGCCCACCACTCCATGATCTTTATCTGAACTTGCCCTTGTCCAGATACTGCATTGTGCCACCTGCTTCGATGGAGCAACCCCGATTCTATGGACGCAGGAACCCTCTCGCCTCTGCCGTGCCTGTCAAGCTGAAAAAGCGAAAGGCGGCAGCCGTTTCCATGCCAAGGCCAAAGCGACAGGCTAAGGCCAATAAAGAAAACCTTCTGCTGACCCCAAAGGCTAAGGGTTTTCTTAGACTTAAGCCTCATTATGTAAAGAAGATATACGGTGATGTACTCTCGACGCAAAACGAATGGCAGCCAACCCATCGAACCCGCAGACCACTTCCTCACATACGCTTCGACGACTCTGCTGTAGCTGTCCCGGAAATCTTCAGCCCGTCTTCTCCACCCCCATCTTCTCCGGTTCCATCCGACGACGCTGCCGCCTCTGAAATCCACGGGTCACTGTCTCCTTTGCTCTTGGACGACTCTGCTTCTCGCCCGGAAATCCAAAGGTCACTTTCTCCATCCCTCTTCGACGACGCTGCCGCTTCTCCTCTACGGGTATCCACAGGTCACCTCCTCCACTCTTCCTCGATGTCGATGCCGCTTCTGTCCATGGAACCTCCATCTCATCCTCCGTTGCACCCATCCCCCCAGATGTTCACACGCCATGCACAAGAAGCAGCTCGTTAGACTGGATGCTGAATGGGATAAGTGTGGATCTCCCCGGGAATTCTATTGTGCTGGCAAAGATAGATCTGCTTCTGGAGACAATGCTAAATGTGGAGCAACGGATGCTACAAATGGATCAATGGATGGATCGATGGATGGAGAAGATAGAGGCTGACATAGCGGGCATACATTATTTGCTCGGTGCTAATGCCCCTGTTTCCCCGATGCCGGAGCAGGGGGGTGACATGGATGTGATGAATGGGACCTTCGAACCCCTTCCATCACCAAGCGCACCCCCTCCACCAGAAGATGTAGTGTACATGTATGCCGTTGAGGAGGAAACGACAACCCCGTCAAGATCACTCCAGGAGACAACACGGTGACCAAGACCGGAGGAAAGCTTCCTCCCAGACAACCTACCTTCGCCCATCACCTCAAGCACACCCGCTCCCAAAAGACCTACACCCGCTCGCATCGAAACAGTGCCCGACATCACCCTGTGCGATCTGCCACCGAAGCTCAGGGAGAAGTATAGGGTGATGAGTGCTGGTGCACCCCACAAGTATGCCTTGTTCATATTTAAGCACCATGTTCCCTACTCTTTGTACTGCGACTGGGCCTTCAAAGTGAACTACGATGGGAATCGCGTAAAAAAGGCGCTTTCTGTCAATTTAAGGAAAAACATTCGGGATGAATTGCGGCACTTTTATGCAGTTACAGATCCTGTAATGAAAGGCGTTCGAGACTGCATTAATGGCATTTTGCGCCATGCAAGGCATAGGCCATGGATGGACAATGTGGAGGACTTTCAGTGAGACCACACTGTTGTGCTGAACTGTATTGTACTGTACATGTTTTGCCCTACAGTACCTGCTGTACTTAAACAAAGGAGATGTTGTTGTGTGCTTTTTTACACAGGACATGCACGACTCCAGTCCCTGGGGCCGAAAACAGGCATGGTTTTCAAGGTTGCCCTGAAAACCTGCCCTGTTTGCTGCCCTCTAGGACTGTAGTGTCGATGTTTTGAATTGCTGTGCACTTAAAATGTTTCAACATTGTACAGTATTTGTAAATAAATGTTTTTGTACTGACTCCACCAATAAAAGAACATGTTGATTTGTCTTACATTGTTTCCATTTGCTCCTTTGATAGTGTAACAAATGTCGAGGCTTACTGCACTGTTTTTTTACTGCCAGACCGCAAAGCCGCAAGATCGGCAACATTGTCAAAAAAGAGCAATGATCACGCAATTGGCGTGGGAACTAGGGCAATTGGCGTGGGAACTTCTGTTCTAGGGCACCTAGAAATAAAATTCATTTTGCCCCTAGATGTTAGGAACCCTCTCACTTGACCCCAACAGGGTCCGACCAGTAATGGCGTCGAGAAAGAGTCACGCCGGCAAGGAGGGTTCTATCATTGACCGTAATGGCGGAGAAAGCCGCGCTGCTTTGAAACGGCTAAGTCAAAATGAGCAGAAACCTGGAACCCATAACTCCGGTTCTGTTCAACCTAGAGGGCTCAGATTCGGTCACCATGTAGTCCTAGTTCCGACAGGATTGCATGGCAAATAGCGACCCTCTCGTGGCAACAGAACGGAGTCAGGGTAATGGTAAAGTTTAGGTTTCTGCCATTGACTTGCATGGCAGAAAAAAGCCACTTTTGTAATGTGCTTTTAAACTGTATTTTTGTATCTCCGGTTCCGGGGGACGTGGAAGGCTGATATTTGGCCACTATGGCAAGGGTACTTCCGCATGAGGACCAGGCAAATTTCAACCCGCTGAGACCCACAGAACGGATTATTTTAAATTATATTTATATATTTATATTTTAAAGATATTAAAGAATGTATTGTATTTAAAACATGTGACTGTAAACCATACTGACTGACAAATGTTTTCACACATGTACTGTAGCAGTAAACCATACACCTGTTGATGTTTTGAATTGCTGTGCACTTAAAATGTTTCAACATTGTACAGTATTTGTAAATAAATGTTTTTGTACTGACTCCACCAATAAAAGAACATGTTGATTTGTCTTACATTGTTTCCATTTGCTCCTTTGACAGTGTAACAAATGTCAAGGCTTACTGCACTGTTTTTTTACTGCCAGACCGCAAAGCCGCAAGATCAGCAACATTGTCAAAAAAGAGCAATGATCGCGCAATTGGCGTGGGAACTAGGGCAATTGGCGTGGGAACTTCTGTTCTAGGGCACCTAGAAATAAAATTAATTTTGCCCCTAGATGTTAGGAACCCCCTCACTTGACCCCAACAGGGTCCGACCAGTAATGGTGGCGAGAAAGGGTCACGCCGGCAAGGAGGGTCCTATCATTGACCGTAATGGCGGAGAAAGCCGCGCTGCTTTGAAATAGCTAAGTCATTATGAGCAGAAACCTGGAACCCATAACTCCGGTTCTGTTCAACCTAGAGGGCTCAGATTCGGTCACCATGTAGTCCTAGTTCCGGCAGGATTGCATGGCAAATAGCGACCCTCTCGTGGCAACAGAACGGAGTCAGGGTAATCGCGCAATTGGCGTGGGAACTAGGGCCTCGGTCAAGTTCACGGCCAATTGGAGTGGGAACTTCTGTTCTAGGGTACCTAGAAATAAAATTAATTTTGCCCATAGATGTTAGGAACTGCAGCAAAGGTGGACTAAAAAACTTTAAATTTCAAGGTATTGAGTCCATTCAGATGTCACCCAGAGGGGGTGATAGAGTTAAAAAGCTTGATCAACGTGAGGCATTCTGGATCTTCACACTAAGAACCAGGGTGCCTCACGGTATGAATATCGATTGGGACCTTTCCCACTTTCTATAGTGGAGGAGGGTCCTTTATGATGCCACTATTCATTTATTAATTGTTTAGAATATTAGAATATAAGTATACTTTTTGACAATAAAATTGTTCTATGTCCTTCTGTGCCATCAATATATGGGTTATGAATAAGAGAAAATCAATATATACACATTTGAAAAAATTCTCAATAATCAACTCTTTTAATGATTAAGTGTTTCTATTCCCCCATACTGTATAAAATCCAATGATACAGCCAATCACATAGATTCAGTCCATACACTGACTACATAATTCAAGTGTATGGATAAAGTTAGTGCTTGATACAAATAATCATATTATAGTATTTTTGTATAAACTTATCTACTTAGATTAGAATATAATCTTCTAAAATGATCGTAGTCTAAATGTAGTTTTGTGACTGTTTAAAATATCTTCTCTCTTTTTATTTTTATTTTATCAAAGGTTATTCAATGTGATTAGCATTTGTTTTTAATGCAACCCTAAACTAAACTAGCAATGTGTCTGTTTGCAAAGTTTAGCTATGGGCAAAATATGTTTGTCTCTTTTTTTTAATACTAATAAAGTTGTTGAGTGTAAAAAAATGTAAAAAAATGTCATTTTCATCCCTCTTCCGCCTCCGCCCAATAGGAGCACAGCTGGCATGCGTTCCAGGGTGGAAACGGACGCATCCCAGTGACGTGGTCTCTGACTCCAGGACTAGTGCCAGAGGGGAGGCGATGTCACGGAGATGCGACGCGTCGCCGGCGCGCATGCGCAGTGTACTCGGTTGGGCGATTTCGGCGCGAAATGGGTGTATTAAAGGTAAGGAGGTATAGTGATGTGGTACACCTTGATAAAGTCCCGTGGGACGAAACATGTCGGTGTGTGGGCTGTGTTTCTGTCCCTGTGCAATTATCCAATAAATCACCCTCAGTTTTAGCACGGAGTTGTGCCCCTTATTCATTTTTTCTACAGGACTCTCCCTGCAGATTTCTACTTCAGCTGTGCTCCTTGCTTCCCTACACTCTGATTTCCCTGATCAGGATTGCACGCAGTGGAACTTCGCCTGGATGGATTTCGTATTCCTATACACTCAATGGAAAGGTAATGGGCAGTAGCCCTCATTCTATGTTACCTTGGTCCCTATCTAGGGAAGTGTATATGGTAAGGGGGGTAAGCAGGGTAAACCATATCTGCGGTAGTCGCGCTGACTGACCGCTAGGTCCCATGTTCATGTCCCCCCTTAACCTAGTATTATATAATTGCTGGAATTATTTATGGAAGTTCCTATCTACCTATATGCTGTAATACAGTTTGTGAGTCTATACACTTGTATGAGCGTCAATCTCTACGTTTATACATATTGGATCCCCTTGGATGACTGCTCTACAGTGTGACTTGATATTTTACCAATAAGGGCCACTCCTACCAAACTGCTGGGTTGGATACTCATACATTTTTTATTGAGTTGTTGCACTGGTTTATATTGTTAACACCTGCTGAGTATTTTTTTATACATATTTGAATACCAGTACAATCTATTGTTCACAATGGAGACAGAGGATGGTACAGGGGACACTTTACAGGACTCTAATAATACGGACTTTGTGTTCAATTACTTTGATTATGGTGCAAGAATAAAGAAAGCACAGAGAGTGTTTGATGATAATGCAGAGGTGGAATGTGAGGACCTTTCGGATTTGCATGATTACTTCTTGAGGCTGGAAAAAATATTGATTGTTGATACAAGACTATGGTGGGACATTATCTCCCTTGAAAACTATGCAAGAGTCAAACGTATCCCTAGGGGACTCAGGATTAAGAAGTCCCCTACGTTTGGGTTTCCTAGTCAAGAGTTTGAAACTAACTGGAAAACCATTCTGAACGAATGCTCATTCAAACTTATTGATCTTATTTTAACACTCAAAAATAAGGAAAAATCAGGGGTACGAATTGAGATAAAAACCTTGCAAACAAAATTGTCCAAATTTTCTAAAATGGAAGGCTTCAAGGAAAGTGATAAAAAAACTGGCCCTGTTTGTTAAAGAGGCAGAGAAGGAGATAATGGGAAAGAAAGATGTAAAGTTCTCACGTGATAAAATGGACTATGAGAAAAAACAAGTTTACTCATGGGAAAGAATAGTACAGCCAAGAAGAGGGAGTAGGGACCAACAGTCTGGTTTCTCTACACCTGGTAGATCCAGAAGCAATTCCTGGTCACAAAAATCAATTTTGAAGAAAACTTCTTCACCTAATGAAGCTCAAAATGTTGAGTCTGAGTTGTCATACTCAGATAATGCCAGTCATTCTGTTTCATTCTTTTCACAACAAGGAAGTAATTTTCCCTATCAAGAGAGACCTAAAGAGCAACGCCAGCAGGGAGCAAGGTCTCGTTATGAACAACCTACTGGGTCATCAGAGGCCTATGATGAGGGTCCCTCAACGAGCTATTCGTCAAAAAACGAAAAGCGACGAGAAGGGGGAAGAGGAAATCAGGGAAAAGGAGCACCACACAAACGGAAAAAGAACTTTTGAATGGTGTCATCAATTTATCAAATGTTGAACTTTCCTGAGATGAACTTTCTCTCTTAACTAAAGGGTTAAAGTTCGCACCAGAGTGTAAATTCAATATTTTTGACACTGTAATTGATTTACATAAATTTATTCGAAAATGCACCTTAAAAAAGTTCTATGACGCTAGAAGTTCTAATACCAGTGTTTCACATACTTTGAATGTTGAGGATGCTGTTAACCCCTGTTTATCCTTTAAGGAACACTGTACCATCCAAGACTTGGAAGAACTAGGGGGTGATCCGGTGGATGAGTTCAACCCAGATAACTTCTTGGGGAGAAGACCATCGGGTCTCAAGAAAAGGTCCCTGTTTTTTCCCACTTTCATGAAAGGGAAATACCTATCTACTTTTGAGAGTCTAGTGGAGAGGGACCTCATGCTTCTAGAAAAGGGCTTCACTTTTGATACCCCGCGTTATACGCATTATAAAGATAATCTCACTAGAGGTGAAAGTATTGCACTAGATGAACTTAAGAAGAACAAAAACTTGATCATTAAAAATGCGGACAAGGGGGGAGCAGTGGTGGTGCAGCATAGGGATGACTATCACAGGGAGGCTCTAAGACAGCTCTGTGATACTTGCTCCTATGCTGCACTAACAACAGACCCCACTAAGAGATTTCAGGGGGAACTAAAATCACTCATTGATGAAGGGACTATGTTATTTGTTCTTGATGAGAACGAGAGAGAGTTCTTATTTAATGCTACCCCGACTGTTGCAGTGTTTCACCATCTCCCGAAGATTCATAAAACTTTGATCCACCCTCCGGGGAGGCCTATAATATCCAGTATTGGATCTTTGGGAGATGGTGTCTCACGCTATGTCGACCGGTTTCTACAACCGATTGTGAAGTCTCTACCCTCTTTCATACTTGATAGTGGAGACCTCCTGACATATATTGATCACATTGTATGGAAACCTAATATGATTTGGGTTACTCTGGACGTGACGTCCTTGTACACAATGATTACACATGAGCATGGATTATCAGCTGTTGGTCATTTTCTTTCCCGCACAGATATGTCACCAGCACAGACAACATTTTTATTAGATTCTATTCACTTTTTATTAACGCACAATTATTTTTTGTTTGATGGGGTTCACTATCTCCAAACACGTGGTACAGCCATGGGAACGAGCTTCGCTCCCAGTTACGCCAACCTCTTCATGGGGTGGTGGGAGTCTGTCCACGTGTTTGGAGATGGGAACAAATTTAGGGAGCACATTTTCTTTTACAAACGTTTTATCGACGATCTCATTTTCATTTGGGAGGGTGATGTCACTTCACTTTTATCTTTTATTAACACTTTAAATATTAATATTTACAACCTCAATTTCACGTACACATATAATCACCATCACATTCACTATTTAGATTTATACTTATACATTGATATGAATTTATCTATTCAATCCGACATTTATCGCAAATCTAATTCACGGAATACTTTCCTACGTGCCAACAGCTGTCTACAGGGCCCCTCCTGAAAGGTATCCCGAAGGGCCAATTCATTCGCCTACGGCGCAATTGTTCCAATGAGGAAGACTATAATGAACGTGTAAAAGAAATGTTTGATCGTTTTGTGCAACGGGGCTACAAACCAGATGATTTAAATAGGGCAATTGAGGAGGTCTCATCTACCAATAGATCAGAACTATTCCACCGCTCAAAGAGAGGCTTAAGATTTAATGATACACCCCTGTTTATTACCTCATTTAGCTCTCAAGCTGAACAAGTCAGATATATCCTTAAAAAACATTGGTCGGTACTCTCCCTGGACCCTACATTAAAACAATATGTTACTGGAGGTCCTAATATTGTTTATAGGAAGGCCAAGACGGTTGCGAATTCTCTGACCCCAAGTCTCTTCTCCTCACAAACGACACATTGTAATACAGTTCCTAATGGTTCTTTCCCTTGTGGGAATTGCAAAATCTGTGGCTATATCAATAAATCAAACAAATGTTTATCCAGTCAAACTGGAAAATCTCATGCCACTAGATCATTTATCAACTGCAAATCCACATATATTGTCTACCTCATCACTTGCGGGTGCGGCAGCCAATATGTTGGAAGAACCATTTGGAACCTTAAAGTGCGAATAATGGAGCATATCCGATTGATCTCCAAAGGGAATCTGGACCATCCTGTCCCTAAACACTTCACCAACTGCAGCAAAGGTGGACTAAAAAACTTTAAATTTCAAGGTATTGAGTCCATTCAGATGTCACCCAGAGGGGGTGATAGAGTTAAAAAGCTTGATCAACGTGAGGCATTCTGGATCTTCACATTAAGAACCAGGGTGCCTCACGGTATGAATATCGATTGGGACCTTTCCCACTTTCTATAGTGGAGGAGGGTCCTTTATGATGCCACTATTCATTTATTAATTGTTTAGAATATTAGAATATAAGTATACTTTTTGACAATAAAATTGTTCTATGTCCTTCTGTGCCATCAATATATGGGTTATGAATAAGAGAAAATCAATATATACACATTTGAAAAAATTCTCAATAATCAACTCTTTTAATGATTAAGTGTTTCTATTCCCCCATATAAAATCCAATGATACAGCCAATCACATAGATTCAGTCTATACTCTGACTACATAATTCAAGTGTATGGATAAAGTTAGTGCTTGATACAAATAATCATATTATAGTATTTTTGTATAAACTTATCTACTTAGATTAGAATATAATCTTCTAAAATGATCGTAGTCTAAATGTAGTTTTGTGACTGTTTAAAATATCTTCTCTCTTTTTATTTTTATTTTATCAAAGGTTATTCAATGTGATTAGCATTTGTTTTTAATGCAACCCTAAACTAAACTAGCAATGTGTCTGTTTGCAAAGTTTAGCTATGGGCAAAATATGTTTGTCTCTTTTTTTTAATACTAATAAAGTTGTTGAGTGTAAAAAAATGTAAAAAAAATGTAATTTTCATCCCTCTTCCGCCTCCGCCCAATAGGAGCACAGCTGGCATGCGTTCCAGGGTGGAAACGGACGCATCCCAGTGACGTGGTCTCTGACTCCAGGACTAGTGCCAGAGGGGAGGCGATGTCACGGAGATGCGACGCGTCGCCGGCGCGCATGCGCAGTGTACTCGGTTGGGCGATTTCGGCGCGAAATGGGTGTATTAAAGGTAAGGAGGTATAGTGATGTGGTACACCTTGATAAAGTCCCGTGGGACGAAACATGTCGGTGTGTGGGCTGTGTTTCTGTCCCTGTGCAATTATCCAATAAATCACCCTCAGTTTTAGCACGGAGTTGTGCCCCTTATTCATTTTTTCTACAGGACTCTCCCTGCAGATTTCTACTTCAGCTGTGCTCCTTGCTTCCCTACACTCTGATTTCCCTGATCAGGATTGCACGCAGTGGAACTTCGCCTGGATGGATTTCGTATTCCTATACACTCAATGGAAAGGTAATGGGCAGTAGCCCTCATTCTATGTTACCTTGGTCCCTATCTAGGGAAGTGTATATGGTAAGGGGGGTAAGCAGGGTAAACCATATCTGCGGTAGTCGCGCTGACTGACCGCTAGGTCCCATGTTCATGTCCCCCCTTAACCTAGTATTATATAATTGCTGGAATTATTTATGGAAGTTCCTATCTACCTATATGCTGTAATACAGTTTGTGAGTCTATACACTTGTATGAGCGTCAATCTCTACGTTTATACACATAGATGTTAGGAACCTGGCACTGTATACTGTAGAACACACACAATGTAAATGATACTGTACATGTAGAATAAATGCATAGTTTTATTTTTCGGGTTTATTACACAGTATACTGTACGGCCGGAACAAGGGCAAAAAAACTGTAGACGTGGGGTTTTAAATCCGATTCAGCAATGTGCAGGCATTGTCACACAATGCGATATTATCCATCGAAATCCCCCCATTAGCCGTTTTCTTTTCTGAGGAAAAACAAAAAGAAACGTTTTAATGTACAGTAATGCTCAGCCCCCTAAAGAAGTACCCAGCCAGCCCCACCAATAATTTTCTCCTGTTCACATGTGCATGCGCATAGCGTTCCACCAATAGTTAAGAATCTGCAGTACAGTACTGTAGAAGCCGCTCAGCCAATAATATTGCTTACAGGAGAATCGCTTGACTTTGGAATTGACCGATATTTATACAGTATTGTCAAATTAAAAAAAACACAGAAAATAATACGGCAACAATACTCACCATAGTATTTCCCATTCAGCTGGCGCCGGCGCCGGTCCACTGCCAGTCCAGTGTTCTTCATCATCCACGTCGATAGTTTGCAGCGGGACTAGTCCACCTGTAGTCAGCTGGTGAGGCTGGAAATCGCTTAGGTACATGCAAGCTTCATCAAAACTGCACGCGAAATCCGGCTCAGCCTCAGGCTCAGGGTTGTCACTGACAGCGGGAGCGTCATTGGAAGCCGGTGCTGGTGCTGGTGCATTGCTTGGCAGCGACTGTCGTTTCTTAGTTGGTTTTAACATGACCCATCGCCTTTTGCCGCCTTCATGATCATAGATACCGCAAAAAGCTGGGGATACACACCAATACCCTCCAACAAATTGTGGCTCAATACGATGAAAACAGGGGTCGCTACATAACCTTTTCCTTATTGCACGCTTCCACGTATGAGGAGTTGGCGAAAATTTGTAAAAGTCATAGTTTTCGATAAAATACTGATAAATTTGAACAACTGTTGCTATCTTATCCTCTGTTGCATTAATCACGGCCCATATCAAATACGCGTAACTTCTGTCGGGTTTTTGGAAAGCGGCTGCACTTGAACACTCATGGCGGGTCTCTGCAGAATAGTGCGAACACAAACTGAAACTGGTCTTTGTCTTTCTTTAATATGAAAAGCCTAAATTGATACATTTTTTTTGCAACCTCTTCCTTCAGTCTCAAAGCCAAGTTACAATGGCACACTGTGGTACAGAATCTTTTTTAAACGAAACACCTGCAAGCCGACACATTACTGAAACGCATGCGTATTACAATTCATGAATATCTGCCATCTGGCGGACACGCGAAAGCATTGCAGCCTATTAAATCCGAACCATTATCAATAAACCCATCAACTGCGCGTCAGCCGGGCATGCCCGTTGCTGGGAACGCAAAACGAACGCGGCATGCGCCGAGAAGAGCGTCGCATTCCAGGTACAAGCCAGGGAAAAAACGGTGATTTGTTAGAATAAAGGCTGCCGCAGCAGTAGATGTAATAAAATATATTTATTCCTTAAAAAAGGTGAACACAGCAATATAGTACAATTAACAGGCAAGAAGGTAACACTTACTTAGGGTTGGGGAATGGAGAAGTATCAGCTAGCAATTCTCCAGCAATCCGGTGACATCCCAGGTGGAATCAGAAGAACAACTAAAAACTGTAGGGTTGACACAGTTTATATACCTGTATAACCCTATTCTTAACACTGAATACAGACTATTGGTGAACAATTATCTGTATCCAATCCCTAACGTGGAGACACAGATTAACCCATGCACCCCAGCTAATTAGCCCATGTGTACTGGGACTCTATGGGTAGCCCCATAATTAAATCAGGGGCGACGACCAGTCTATCAAATGAAGTATCTGCATTGTTTGTAGGTGTAGACATAACACTTACAAACCACTCCAGTTTGATGATTCTCCACCCTCAGGTAACAATTAGAGTGGCAGAGTCTGTTGATTAGTACTTGATCTGTTGATTAGTACTTAGTGTAAACAATCAGGCAGTTAACTTTTGATCACAGTGCTTAGGCTCAATCAGCCGGCTGCCCTTCATGACCTATTAGCATAGCAGATGGAGTCTGCATTTTCAGGGCAGATCCAAAATACCATACATATACACTTTAATATCTACACATATTAATAAGTTCCATTCTGGTGGGCTCAGTGGGTCGAAATTTGCCAGTTCTTAATGCCTACAGTGACTCCACATATTGGCCAAATATCAACTCTCTGCGACCTCCAGAACTGAAGATACAGAAATGCACTTTAAAACATCTTTAAAATACAGGATTATAATGAAACATGGCAACAGGGGAACATACATTTTCATGACATGACAAGGTGTAAACCACCTTCCTGGACCGCAGTCCAGTTAACCCCTTGCCTCCCTGGTGAGGTCAGGGGGTGGCCATATGGGGTACAACCCCTTTAATACCAGGCTAACCCCCTCTCCCTCTACACCTCCCATTCTTAATGGATGACCTGTGGCCCACTGGCCCTAACGGGGAGTGGGGCACTGCTGGCACCCTTAACGAACTCAGTCTCAGAGGGATAGTCCTGACGTGAAAGTCCATCAGCATTGCTGTTTTCACTACCCTTTTTGTGCTGAATAGTAAACTCAAACTCTTGCAAGGCCAAGCTCCACCTTAGCAACTTGGCATTCTCCCCTGATGCCCTCTGCAGCCAACTCAGGGGGTTGTGGTCTGTGAAGACCGTGAAAGCCCTTCCATACACATAGGGCTGGAGTTTTTTGAGTGCCCACACAATGGCCAAGCACTCTTTCTCAATGGTGGCATAGGCCACCTTTCTGGGGAGTAGTTTTCGGCTGAGGTACACCACAGGGTGCTCTCTACCATCGTCCCCCACTTGGCTCAACACAGCCCCAATGCCATAGTCCGAGGCATCAGTCTGTATGAGTAAATGTTTGGAATAGTCTGGGGCAGCCAGTATGGGGGCCCCAGCAAGCGCAGTTTTCAGTGCCTGAAAAGCAGTTTCACAGGCAGGAGTCCAGGTGATAAGCACAGGCAGTTGCTTCTTAGTCAAATCAGTCAGGGGTTTGACCACGGCGCTATACTGTGGGACAAACTTCCTATAGTACCCTGCGGTGCCCAAAAATGCCATGACCTGTTTCTTGGTTTTTGGAACAGGCCACTGAACTATGGCTTCTACCATGGCTGGCTCTGGTTTGAGATGCCCTCCACCCACCCTGTGCCCTAAGTACAGGACCTCTGCCATCCCTACCATACACTTAGTGGGTTTCAAGGTAAGCCCAGCCTCCCTGATCCTATCCAGCACCGCAGCTACATGTCCTAAGTGGGAGTCCCAGGAATTACTAAAGACAGCAATGTCATCTAAGTAAACCCTGGCATAGCTCTGCATCCCTTCCAGTAACCTATTGACCAGGCGTTGGAAGGTAGCCGGGGCATTCTTCATCCCAAATGGCATCACCAAAAACTCATAGAGGCCACTTGGAGTGATGAATGCTGACTTCTCCCTAGGCTCCAGGGTCAGTGGGATTTGCCAATAGCCTTTGCTCAAATCCATAGTGTTCAGATACCTTGCCCCCGCGAGTTCATCCAGTAACTCATCCATGCGGGGCATGGGGTAGGCATCTGACACCGTTCCAGCATTGAGCAAGCGGTAGTCCACACAAAACCGGGTGGTCTTGTCCTTCTTATGGACTAGAACTACCAGGCTTGCCCAAGGACTCTGGGATGGAGAAATTACCCCTAGGGTCAGCATCTCCTTATCTCCCTTTCCATACTGGTCTTGACCTCTGCTGACACTCTGTAAGCGTGCTTATGCAGAGGCTGCAGACCCCCTGTGTGCACTGGGTGTTTTTTGAGATGTGTGGTCCCTGGCATGTCAGTGAAGAGGGCCCTATACTTAGCTAGCATGTCCCTGGCTTCTACCTGCTGCCTAGCACTCAACTGTGCCCCTATCTCTACCTGCTCCACAGTGTTTCCCTGCCTAGCCTCCCCTAGGAGATCAGGCAGAGCATTGCTCGCCGGATCCTCCAGCAGTGGACTACAAATGGCCATTACTGCTCCCATTCTCGGTGCTCTGTATTCTTTCAGCATATTGACGTCATATGTCTTATGCCTCTCAGGCTCTACCTGTACAACGTAGTTGTACTCATTCACCTTTCGGATAACCGGGTACGGTCCCGACCAGGCAGCCATCAACTTGTTCTCCCGAGTGGGTTTGAGAACAAGCACCTGCTGTCCTGGGATGAATTCCCTGCTACAGCATTCCGGTCATACCATTGCTTTTGCCTGGTCTGAGCGGCCCTGAGGTGGTCCTGGGCCACCCCCATGAGCATCTCTAACCGGTCTCGGAGATCTACTACATACTGGATCACTGAAGCATCAGTAGCAGTAACCTCCCCTTCCCATCCCTCACGGAATAGGTCCAGAGGTCCACGTACCCTGCGGCCATATAGTAGCTCGAAGGGGGAGAAGCCTGTAGATTCCTGTGGTACTTCTCAGTAGGCAAACAGCAAGTGCAGTAAATGAATCTCCCAGTCTTTCTCCTCTTTCTCCTATAAAGGTCCGAAGCATCTGCTTCAGGGTACCGTTAAACCTCTCACACAATCCGTTTGTCTGGGGATGGTAAGGGGTAGTGCGCCGGTGCTGTACACCGCATGCATCCCAGAAACAATGTAACAGTTCACTCATGAACTGCGACCCCTGATCGGTTAGGATCTCACTAGGGAAACCTACCCTAGAAAAAATGTTCAGCAAAGCTGCTGCCACTGTCTTGGCATCTATGGTGCCAAGCGCTACCGCCTCTGGGTACCGGGTGGCACAATCCACCACCGTGAGGATGTAGCGCTTCCCTGACCTGCTAGGAATCAAAGGGGTCCTACAAGATCCATTGCTACTTTCTGGAAGGGTTCCCCTATTATCGGTAGGGGTTTCAGGGGTGCCTTCACATGGTTGCCCGCCTTACCCACTCGCTGGCAGGCATCACAAGAGCGGCAGAAATTGCCCACATCTCGAGATGCCCCCGGCCAGTAGTAACGCTGTAATATCCGGGCTCGCGTTCTGTTGACCCCCTGATGTCCCGCTAACGGAATAGAGTGAGCTACCCGTAACAGTTGCTGTCTGTACCCCTGGGGCACTACTAGCTGTCACTTACCGGTGAATCCCTCCTTTATCCCTGGGTTCCCTTCTTCTCTATACAGGAGTCCCTTATACCATAGGCAGTGCTCAGTGCCTTCCACTGCCTGAGATTCGGACGCCCGAAGTCTCACGCCGGCCAGGGTAGGGTCTGTCTTCACTGCCTCCCTAAACTGAGCTCCTAATTCTGGCCACCCCCCAGTCATGTCATTGTCCGGAGAATGGGGAAGGGTGAGGGGAAACAGTAAGTCAGTTTGTGGTTGCAACTGATCCTGGCTTACCTCCCCGGGCTCCTCTGCGCCCTCTGCTAACGTTGGTCCCAAAGGCTGGGGGACTGGCGCCGCCGCCATTGCCGCTGTCTGGCTCCGGGTAACTGCCACCACTGCAGCGAGCTTGGGCACTCGGTCATAGGTGCAGGTCATCGGTCCCAGATCGTTGCCAAGAAGAACATCAGCATCCAAACCGGGTAAAACCCCCACCTCCCGCACACCCTGGCCCTCCCCCAATCCAAAAAGATTCTGGCCACTTGCAGGAAACGTGGCTCTCCGTCGGCCACAGTGATCTGTACGACAGGGCCTGGGAGTAATTCCTCTGGCTGGACCATATCAGTTCGGAACAGGGTCGCTGCAGCTCCTGAATCCAGCAAGCCGACTGCTTGCCAGTCACTGACTGTGACCGGGGTGAGATGCCTGCTCCGGCCGTCTGTCTGCTGCAGGTCCGCGCTGAGATGTCCTCCGCTCCTGGCTGTAGGCACCGATGAAACCGGGACAGGCGTTGCAAGAGACATCTCGCTGGGAGTTGGTTCCTTGACCGGTCCGGAGTCTGTGGTGGAAGCCACCCGCACGCGGGCTACCGGCTTCGCAGCTGGGATGCGTTGCCCCTGATGGGTTCCGCCGGAACGCAGGGGTTCCAGGCAATCTGGTCTGATGGGACCAGGGCGATTGCAGTTGTAGCACCGGCGCTCGTGCCGGAGCTCCCCCGCCTTCGGTGGACTGCTGCCCGCAGGCGGCCTCTGAGTCCATTGGAGGGTATTGGCAGACTTTCTGGCCGGTGCCACTGCCACTGCCACCTTGGCTACTGCTTTGGCAGTCATCAGGGCTCGGCTGGCCACATAGTCGTCCGCAAACCTCGCCGCCTCCTGGTAAGTCTTGGGCTTCTTGTCGTACACCCAAGCCCTCACCGCCGGCGGGCACTGCTGCATGAGCTGCTCCTGAAAGATGAGGTCCAGCAGGCGTTGGTAAGTCCGTGATTCATAGCCCTCCACCCAGCGTATCCCGTACAAAGCCATGCGGGTCACGTAGGTAACATAGGACTCCTGGGGCTGCCTCTCTTCCTGCCGGAATTTACCTCGCTAGGCTTCAGGGGTGAAACCGTACTGAAACAATAACAGTTCTTTCAGGTGGTCATAGTCATCAGCATACTCACCTGGAAGCGCTATCTTCGTCTGCTTCGCCAAGCCAGACAGTAAGGGGTCCAAACGTGCAACCCTATGCTGGGGAAGCACTTTGTACCGCCGACACTGTGTCTCAAAGTTCTTTAAAAACTGTCGATCTGATCAGTACCTTCCACGAACTTGGTGAGACTGTGCTGATCCAGTTTGAGTTCATCTGTGTTGGGTTGGACAGGGGGGCAATAAGCGGGTCTGTTCACTGCCATAGTGATAAACTGCAGCCGCTCCTCCGGTGTCCCTCTGTCTCCCCATGCAGTAATCAGTGCCAACATTTCAGGGGTGAACAGACTGGTAGCCGCAGCAACCAGTACCCCTCCTGTTGCACTGCTCCCGGGAGGTGCACTCGTTCCCTCCCCGAGATTCTGCCGCCCCGGCACTGGGTTCCTTCCCTGATCTCCGGGTGGCTGTATAAGGGCAAGCTGAGCCGTATTCTGAGGCTCTGCAAGCCGGGCTTCATAGTCACCAATTGCGTCTACCATGTCTGCGACCTCCTGGTTCTCATAGGGCAGTCCATATTCACGGCACTGGTCCTTCAGCTGAGCTCGGGACCTCATGTTGGATGAGCCTTCCGCCTCGCTCATGGTTCACGGTCGCAGCAGTGAGGTGGTGTTACAACTTGTGTTAACTGTTGCACTACTGTGTGTTCAATATCTTTAGTCCCAGGAACTCGCAATTACTCTCGAGTTCCCACTATATGACAGAGTCCCACAGAACACTGTAATATAGGTTCAGTTCAATCCTGCCGCTGCCACCAGTTAATTATAGAGCTTGTCACAGTAACTTATGACAAGATATAATGAACACCAAATATCTGGGTTGAACTGAACGAGGCTTAGATATAATAAAATATATTTATTCCTTAAAAAAGGTGAACACAGCAATATAGTACAATTAACAAGCAAGAAGGTAACACTTACTTAGGGTTGGGGAATGGAGAAGTATCAGCTAGCAATTTTCCAGCAATCCGGTGACATCCCAGGTGGAATCAGAAGAACAACTAAAAACTGTAGGGTTGACACAGTTTATATACCTGTATAACCCTATTCTTAACACTGAATACAGACTATTGGTGAACAATTATCTGTATCCAATCCCTAACGTGGAGACACAGATTAACCCATGCCCCCCAGCTAATTAGCCCATGTGTACTGGGACTCTATGGGTAGCCCCATAATTAAATCGGGGCGACGACCAGTCTATCAAATGAAGTATCTGCATTGTTTGTAGGTATAGACATAACACTTACAAACCACTCCAGTTTGATGATTCTCCACCCTCAGGTAACAATTAGAGTGGCAGAGTCTGTTGATTAGTACTTGATCTGTTGATTAGTTCTTAGTGTAAACAATCAGGCAGTTAACTTTTGATCACAGTGCTTAGGCTCAATCAGCCGGCTGCCCTTCATGACATATTAGCATAGCAGATGGAGTCTGTATTTTCAGGGCAGATCCAAAATACCATACATATACACTTTAATATCTACACATATTAATAAGTTCCATTATGGTGGGCTCAGTGGGTCCAAATTTGCCAGTTCTTAATGCCTACAATGACTCCACATATTGGCCAAATATCAACTCTCTGCGACCTCCAGAACTGGAGATACTGAAATGCACTTTAAAACATCTTTAAAATACAGGATTATAATGAAACATGGCAACAGGGGAACATACATTTTCATGACATGACAAGGTGTAAACCACCTTCCTGGACCGCAGTCCAGTTAACCCCTTGCCTCCCTGGTGAGGTCAGGGGGTGGCTATATGAGGTGCAACCACTTTAATACCAGGACAACCCCCTCTCCCTCTACAACCGGGACATTTAAATTCTGCAGGGGATACCGGCACCCCATAAAGGGGCCTGTATCTCCTGAAGTAGGGGGTCCCCGAGGCTGAAACCAATGCGGTTCAGCTCAGGAGACCCCCTGCACATCTAAACTAGTATTAAAACACACATAACAATAAATAATAATTCATTACCGTAGCGGCTATCCGCTATGGCAATGAAGCGGCTTTAATGTATTTTTAATAATAGTGTGTGGGAGCAGGGTGTCCCCTGAGGTGAACCGCATTGATTTCTGCCTCAGAGACCCCCTGCTTCCTGAGTTGCAGGCCTCGGTATGGGGCATCGGGTGCCAGTTCCGCCGCCATCTTTATAGCGTCCAAGACACGACGTGGACTCTATAAAGATGGCGTCCACACTGGCACCGATGCCCCAAACCGGGGCCTGTAACTCGGGAAGCAGGGGGTCTCTGAGGCAGAAATAATGCGGTTCAGCTCAGGGGACTCCCTGCTCCCGCACACTATTATTAAAATTAACATTAATGTAGCTTCCTTACCTTAGCGGATAGCCGCTAAGGCAATGAAGGGGTTAAGGCACATTAGCATGTCTATTGGGGACAATTGCCCCCAATAAAAAACACACATCCCCCCCGTCCCCTAACACATACAGTACTGTAATGGGCAAAATTACTATTATCCACATATAGATAATAATGCATTTGCCCATTTTAAATACATATAAATTACAATAAATATAGTCAATATATATGACACTTACCTTTTACAGGCACCCACGATGAAGGCCGTCTTCATCCTCATCTTCATCCTGCCCATGCCCCTCCGGTGCTGCAAGACATACACAAGAATCAAATCATCCAATGTAATGTCCTCTAACCCCTTAATCACCATAGCGGTTATTAACCGATACAGTCATTAAGGGGTTAACCCACCCTCACCCACCACTCAGGAGGCCTACATACCCTCCCCCACTAACCCCCCGCCCTGTGAGGCCTAACCACTTCACCCACGACCCAGCCGGGGGGGCTACCCACATACCCTTGGGGCCAATACCTCCTCCTCCCACCCCCAGTACCCACAATATAAACAATACACTGCCCCACAATAAACATCATTCTATTTATTGAATACATAACCCACCCCCTGTGCCCCCCCATAAATACATGATTTATCATTTTACATACAGGGTTCATACCCCAGGCCCACGCGAGTCCCCGGTGGGCCCGACAGGTCAGCTCACAGACCTACAGGTTACCAGCAACTTGTTTCATACAGGTTCTGGAGGCCTGTTGGTGGGTCCCGCCAGGCGCCATGGCCCACCAGGTGGTTGGCCCACCAGGTGGTCTCCGCGGGTTACCGTGGGTCACAATTGGGTCCCCACAGTAGGCCTGCGGATGTCTGGGAGCCCCGGGTCAGACCCACAGGTGTCTGAGGGGCCTTGGGTGGTTCCCACGGGGGTCTGGGGACCCACAGGTGCAAGGTGCCCCCACGGATGTGGGGCGACTGGTTCTTCCCCGCACCCTACGGGTCCGCGGTGCCCCCACGGATGTGGTGCCACAGGTTCTTCCCCGCACACTACGGGTCCGCGGTGCCGCCGTGAGATACCCGAGGATATCTCAGGTGGTCTCCAGAGGTCTCACGCACACCAAAGGAACAAACCCTGAATTTAAAATAAATAAACCGGACCTATACATTAAATACATACATCCACCCCCCCACCCCCCAACACATACAGTACAATAATGTGCAAAATATGGATAATATATTATTTGCCCATTATGAAACACATAAAACATGCATAAATCAAAACATGAATTCTTAATCTTAAAATCACCACATTGCATGTTAAAATAAATCCTGCAGCAATAGTAAATATAACCCAAGAAACTAGCAGCTACACAAATGTATATGAAATGTCACACAATTGCATTGAGTGTGTACATGATGCAATTAATCTGTGCATCATGTAACACTATGCAAAATATATGTAACAATAAAATACACTATGAACAATGTCCCCTAACCAGCAATGCCATCCTGAAAATCAAATAGAAACTAAGTAACATCAATACAATTAGCATCAATCAATTAATCCATTTCCTCAAACAATTACAATACAATACAAATCAATTATACAATTCCCTATTCAATTCCTAAAGCCAAACCATTGCCAAAAGAATTCTAATTTAAAGTAACCACCATCATTCTAATCTAACTACCAGAAATAAGCCATTACAAAAAACCTGTCACTAAATACAGGCATACCCCGCATTAACATACGCAATGGGACCGGAGCATGTATGTAAAGTGAAAATGTACTTAAAGTGAAGCACTACCTTTTCCCACTTATCGATGCATGTACTGTACTGCAATCGTTATATACGTGCATAACTGATGTAAATAACGCATTTGTAACAGTCTCTATAGTCTCCCTGCTTGCGCACAGCTTCGGTACAGGTAGGGAGACGGTATTGCTGTTCAGGACGTGATGACAGGCGCATGCGTGAGCTGCCGTTTGCCTATTGGGCGATATGTACTTACTCGCGAGTGTACTTAAAGTGAGTGTACTTAAAGCGGGGTATGCCTGTACAAATTACATTATTCACAACAATGACAAAATAAAGCTGATAAATACATTAGCCATACATGAAAAGAACATAAACATTAGCAAAACAATCAATTATTATCCCTGTATGTCTATCCATATAGATAGATATACATAACATACGGGGGCAATAATAGAGCATAAAAAACAATGCATTTACATACAAAAATCACATAGAATATACCCATTCAGTGTCCGTGAATGTATGTATATACATAGATACATTCACGGGCATTAAATGGGACTGAAAAAATAAAAGACATGAATCAAAAATCAAAAAAACCTGTAAAAGTAAAAATAATAAACTTTTCATTTGTTTACTCACCGAAATCCAAGCGACCCGGAAGCACAGGAACCAATCCACAGGTAACCATAAAATAATAAACCCTTACAATCCACGTCTGTGTCTTTTTTCTTCTATTTGTAATCCTTCCTGTCAGGCTTGGGGTCTTCTTTTATTCTTTGGGGTCTTCTCCGTCTTCTTCCGCCTTCTTCCACCTTCTTCCGTCTTCTTCCGCCACGCCCTTCTTTTCTTCTTAGGAGGGGAGATGTTCCCTCCTCGGCGACTGGCTTCAAAATGAAGGACCGTGGGAAACATTTGACCAAAATGTGACGTCATAGGCCTATAAAAGCCTATGTCGCCTCATTTTGAAGCCGACAACAGCTACAGCAAGCTGGGCGAAACGCGTAGAGTGTACCAATTTTGGGCTCAGGCGCGACCCGTAGCTGACCAACTCTGCAGCCGTGACGTCATCTTCCTGGACGGGCGCCGTGAGGGAGGCTCTGAACCGGCATACAGATCCGTGAGAGAAAGCCAGCCAAACACCCGAGGGAGGCGGTGAGCAGTTCGGGGAGCTTCTACTTTCTCCATTTGTGAGATACATGCATGATTTTTACTGGCACATTGTAAGTGCGCATTTTATTGACCCGTTTTTTAAATATAAAGTTGTACCTTTTTGATCGCACTATGTAGTTCTCTCTCTATTTTACATACATCATCCTGCTGACGGTATCTCTAACAAGGGGGGTCCAGATTAACTCATACATCTTGTGAGTAATACTTTTATACGAGCCAAGATAATATCATTCCACTTTATAGATACCAACAAGAGCAAACACAGAAAAGAGATCCCTATAAAAAGAATCCATATCCAAGAAAATCTACTCCAAATAAATCTATTTTAAAAAGGAGAACGTCAGGAACATCAAGTACATCTGATTTCTCAGATCTAGAGAACCGACCATCAGTCGTATCTTTTACAACAGATGAAGAAACGGACCGCCTTAGTGATTTTTCAGAATCTGAAGATCGTCACAAAAAAGACCCTCCACGTCGTCAAAATCCCCCACGTCGCCACGAGGATGCCTCAACTTCATTTGAACTGGGGAATCCTAGGGAGTCAAAAAACTCCCAAAGAGGACGCGGCGCTCGCCCAAAAGAAGGGCAAATAAAGAAAAGAAAAATGGATTACTGACATTGGAGAACATCTCGGGGGTTGAGTTGACAGAGGGAGAACTACAAGTTCTCAATAAGGGTCTGAATTTTGCTATCCAGGACAATTTTGATTTATTCAATACTGTGATAGACTTACAAAAATACATTAGAAAACTGTCATTGAAGAATTTTTTTAGATCTAAACAGCCTGCTATCGGTGATATTCCCCTACCGGACGACCTAGAAGAGCTTGGTCTGGGTGGGGGTGTCACTGATGGTAGGCTGTCATTCAAAGAATATACTGTGATGCAGGACATGAATGAATTATTTCACAAACAAGATAGTACTGATCTTCAAACTGTAGGGGCTTCAGACCAATTTCTCTTTTTGACCAATTCTAAACAAACACCTCTTAGGAATAAATCCATATTTTGTCCAATGTTCTCCAAGGGTCCACATTTGGAGACCTATGAAAAATGAGTGGAAAAAGATCTGCAATTGTTAGCTAAGGGATATAATTTTACAACTTCCGCATCTAATAATCTAACTAAAGAGGAATGTCAGTTTTTGGCTACCCTGAAAAGAAGAAGTGATATAGTGATAAAAAATGCGGACAAAGGTGGGGCTATAGTGGTATTGAACTCTGAAATGTATTACTCGGAGGCACTCAGACAGCTCAATAATAATGATGCATATTGCAAACTCACTATTGATCCTACACCTATGTATCTAAGAGAGATCGAGAAACTTATAGATCTTGGCAGGGAGTTGCACGTTTTGTCCAAACAAGAATCAGAATTTCTTTTTAACCCTTTTCCTACTATACCTATTTTTCACCATCTCCCGAAGATCCATAAGTCGCTTGTGTGTCCTCCAGGTAGACCTATTATATTTAGTATTGGATCTTTGGGGGATGGTGTATCTAGGTATGTAGATTTTTTCTTGCAGCCGTTGGTTCAACAACTCCCTTCTTTCTTGAAGGATTCATTTGACTTACTTACAGATATTAAAGAAATCACATGGTGTCACACATACACATGGGTCACACTAGATGTGACATCTTTATACACAGTAATTGATCACACTAAGGGAATTAAAGCAGTTACTCACTTTTTGAACAACTCTAATCTTCACTTGGCACAAATCACGTTTATTTTGGATTGCACAATGTTCCTATTACAACACAATTATTTCACTTTTAATAATCAATATTATTTACAGTCACAGGGCACTGCTATGGAGACCTCTTTTGCACCCTCATATGCGAATTTATTTATGGGTTTATGGGAGACTTACACTGGCGACACACTTTATTCGAGCTCGGCTAGTCCCACGAATTCGGGTATACCCGGGTGTATTGAGGTTTGTGACTGTTTTCTGCCCGAGTGCATTGAGGTATTTTCCAGGCAGGGATTGAAGCATTTTATTCCCGCTGGCTGCAATACTGCACAGTATATATATATATATATACTGCATTACAATTCATGAATTTATGCCATCTGGTAGACACGCGAAGCATTGCAGCCTATTAAATCCTAATCATTATCATTTAACAGATCAGCCACCCGTCAGCCAGGCATGAACCCAGGCTGGGAAGGCAAACGCAACGGGGCTTGTCAGAGGTGAGGAGCGGCGCATTCCAGGTATCTGCCAGGTACATACTGGGTATTTGCTCGAATAAAGTGTGTCGGTGCAGTACCACATTTTCGGTGATACCAATCCGTATAGACAGTATATCAAGTTTTATCGTCGCTTTATTGACGACCTATTATTAATTTGGTGTGGGGATGCACATACACTTTCATTGTTCTTTATATATCTTGAATCCAACGACTGTAATCTCAGATTTACCCATACAGTTCATGACCATCATATTGACTTTTTGGACTTACATTTATACATTGATACTGATCTTCAAATACAAACAGATATCTACAGAAAAGAAAACTCTCGCAACTCCCTGCTTAGAGCGAATAGTGCACATCCAAGACCATTGTTAAATAGCATCCCTAAAAGTCAGTTTTTACATCTTAGAAGGATATGCTCTACAGAAGAACGTTTTAATACTCAAGCAGAACTACTCAAAACGAGATTTAAGGCTTGTGGATACTCAGATGGTGTTCTTGAGAATGCACTTCAAAACGTAAAACAATGTAAAAGGGCAGATCTCTTATGCAGACATAAAACAAATAAAAAACAGGAGAACAAGAGGAGGGGGGTCAGGAGGGAGAGGTACCCTTATTTATCACGACCTATTCGAAACAAGCAGGAAAGATAAGATCAATCCTGAACAAACATTGGGAGGTACTCCGACTAGACAGAGACCTAGATGTAGTTACTAAATCCAATCCCAGAATAGTGTACAGAAAAGCTAAAACGTTGGGGGATCATTTATCACCGCGTATGTACAGTGCGAAAGATACCCCAAAAGGGAATGTTCCAAATGGTTTCTATAAATGTGGGACCTGTAATTTTTGCAAATATGCTTCTCCTATTAAATCAGTGAGGAGTATATATACTGGACATAGATACAGGATTAATTCCTTTTTAAGCTGTAATTCAAAATATGTTGTTAATGTCCTTAGATGTGCTTGTGGGTGTAGCTACATTGGAAGGACCATAAGACCCTTAAAGATAAGAATAAGGGAACACATTAGAACCATAAAAAATAAAGATGATAATTTCCCAGTAGCTAGACACTTTAACAACTGTCCACATGGTTCAGTAGATCGCCTAACGTTCAGTGCTATTGAACACATAGCTATCCACCCTAGAGGAGGAGATAGAGAATCACTTCTCAATCGCCGTGAAATGCACTGGATTTATACCCTTGGGACATTGGCTCCCAAGGGTATGAACACTGATTGGGAATTAAAGCATTTCCTAAAATAGAGTAAAATAAATCAAAACAAGGTTACCAAATTATATAATTCAGGCGATTGTATTGCTCAGCAGAGTTTTTCTATGCATTGTCCTAAACTCTACATATAGTGTCAATAGAATAAATGTATGTCCTTACCGCCGGATATAAAGACTGCATGACACGAAATGAGATAATATATTGTTTGTACATTTATACATGCTTATAATTTTTAGGATAGTGTGCGTTCCTTCTATTCGATGTTCATCTATAGCAGGCTGATATATTCCCAGTGATGGAATAAAATGCAGTATATTGTATAGATTTCTGATACTACAATATCTCCTACATTATACTGTGTCATCATTATATGCTTTAAACTGGATATAACCAGCCTCATTGTTTGCTATTTCCTTCCTAAAACCATTTCAGCCTATTAGACTGTTTGCCTTGAAACTGTTTCTTAACTGTTTTTAAATGTTTGTAATTATCGTTACATGTTTGCCATTGTATGACACACAGACACACTGCGGTTGCGCTGCTGGTGTGAGCCGCCCCCTTACCTTCAGCGTGTAGTAAACTTGTTCATTCATCCCATTGGCCATATGAGAGAACCAATGGGATTATAGCTCGCCGATTTCGCGCCAAGTACTCACGCAACCTAGATCAGCTGGAGGCGGGGGGAGACCTATATAAGCAGGGCTGAAGCAGTCTGTAAAACACTCTCTTTGACAAAGGGCGACGGCCGAAACGCGTTAGAGATTTTTACCCATCCCTAGCCATGATACTGTTCATGGAATAAAGGATTTTTATCATTGCCGGTGTCTAGCCCCTGTATTCTGTTTGCTGTGCTGTGCTCCGCTTCATCTCTTGGAGGATTTCTCTGTTGTTCTACTACCAGCGTGACGCACGCCGAAGGAATCATTTGTACTTCTTAACCGTGAGTACCCCAGTCCGCTTACTGCGGTCTATGGGGGCGCTTCCACTGTACCTACACTATTATCCAGGGGGACACTATTACTGTTGATTAGGTGGTCAGATATTTGTGACTGACTATACCTATATATACAGGTCCTACCCACATGTGGAAGGAGGTACTTATATGGAAAACACAGACTATGAATGAATGACAAGACAAATGTTTCCCTGCTGTTTATATATCAATGGGATAAATTTATACTTATGCTTATAGTGATACCACATAGCTGAGCACGGTACTTGGGAGCCTTGTCTCTCACTATATACTGACTTTAACGCAAACAGGGTTACGAACGAGCAAAGTTGGACTTAGAAAACAATTTCGGAAAAAAGTCATTTTTAGAGCGCAAAGTGCCTGTTTGCGTTACTTAGTGCATCGGGTTGAGCTCAAAATCATGTTCTAAGAGCACTTTGCGCTCTAAAAGTGACTTATCGGAGCTTAGTGCATGACCCCCATAGTGTGTCTCAGCATAACCAGGAACCAGGCTGTTTAAGATTCTGGGGAATAGAACAGGTGATTCATGACTGGAGAGGGGGAGATTATATCCAGAAAATGTCAAAAAGGGAATCCTTTAGGATCTTTACATTACAGACATTAGCACCAAAAGGTTTAAACATTGATATGCAGATTGCAGCGTTCATCTAAATCCCACAGCACCAGAAATCTTTGAATCTCTTACTGAGCCATTTTTCAGAGTACCCCCATATTGGGTTGTTTATTGCAATTTTCAGGTTTTATGCTCATATCTGCATGTCTTAATGACTTTGGATGGGCAATCTATGTATTTATATGTTCCCTATGTCCCCCATGAAATTTATTAAGTGTGTTGTGAAGGTGGTGCATACAGACATATATGTACCTCCATGACTGGGAACGGTTTTTGTATAATGCACTCATCTGCCATAATGATTACTCCTATATATCCCATAGTTTAATGGAGTCACATGGTTGTATACTATGTCTAAACTCTCCCTATATCCAATTCTTGATTTATTAATACGTACGATCCAGGGAGCAAGATATCAGTTCCAAATCTACTTCTATTTATACATATATCCAAGTCCCTAATCAAGTAAGTACATATGGTTTTAAAAGTCAAACATATAACAATAACAAAACATAAAGATTTTCCAATGTCTGGTATGAATTGAACCATAGACTGGTTAGCTACTAAGAGGTTAATATGCTGCAAAGCTGTCTGCAATGCTTACTAAAAGGTTAATATGCTGTGAAGTTGTCTGGTAATGCCTATAACAAGACAATTGAGTCACAGCTGAAAGCAGTAAAAAGCGATCAAACAATCACTATAAAGATTTTGTACCAACCCCCGATCATTACACCACTGAGGAAGCCTATTGGCGAAACGCGTCTGGTGGTATTTTGGACATTTGGAGCCACCGTACCCTAAGGGAGCAGTACTCTGCCCAATCAGCGTCACGAGACAGCAGAGTGCACACGCATGCGCAGACCGAGTCCCGATCGAGAGACGAGACACAGGCGAGGGATCCAGACTGTGCACAAGCCTGGAGGAACCTCCACATGCTGTGAGCTGTAACTGAGAGCTGAGACGGCACTCACGCAAGCACCCTAAGAGAAAGGAATAACGTGGGGATATTGTACCTGAAGGCATACGATGGAGAATACATTCTCTAAGCCCATTTTGCTGGACGTTTGTGAGTAGAACTTTTAACACTGTTTGTTTGTTTTCAATAAAACATTATTATGCCATGCTCTTCTCCTCTCTACTTTTAAGATATACCTGGAGGTAACATGGAGAAGCACACATGGTGGGAATCAGACACAGGCAAGTGTCAAGATTTGAAGTAATTTTTCTTTGACTTCTGATTTTTATCCATATTAAACCACTTGTTTGAGGTATGCTCTTTCTTGTTTTTTTCTCTCCTGCATATACCTTGGAGAGGAAGATTTAAAGACCACACGCCGGAGAACTCTTTTTCACGTTCTAATTTTGGAGGAGTTTGAATAGCCTCCTTTGGACTCTGGCTGCGGGACATTAAGTATTGGTTTAATTTCTCTTTTAATCTTTAATTACTGTGTTTTTGGTAGAGCGCCGCTTTTTATATTTTCTATATTATATTTTGCATATTTTATATATATATATATTTCTTTTATTTGGACCCGGTAGTGAGGCCGCAGGAGACACGAGATAGGAGAAAGTTGCCGTGCAGCATGGGAGCGGTGCACGTCGTCACGCGAGCGCACCGGGCGGGAGAGAACCATGGCGCGTCTGGAGGAGTGGAGCCAGGCTCAGATAGCAGAGCGGAGACGCGCGCACTCTCAGGCACCAGCGCGGGGGTCTGAGATACCACAGGTAAGAAGAGAATGTACAGTAGAGCGAAGTCAAGAGCACAAGGTTATAATGGTTGGTTGCATCCTGTAGGGCGTCCAGCCTCCTTAAAGGCATAGTGCCAGTAACTGAAGAGAAAAGCAAAACTAAATTCAAAGTAAGGGTTCTTTAGTTAAATGCTTTGGCCAAAGTATTGTAAGCCTGCTACCACGTCAAGGTAAACACTATTCAGCAGGTCCTACACTACCCACAATGGTAAACTATACCTCAGTAATAGAAAGAGTAATGTTCCAGACTTCCGGAAAGCAAAAGGAGAGCAAGTAGAAGTCCCAGTGGAAATCCAGCCAGGACACAGCATGTGATGACAGGAACAGGAGGCATAGAGTACTGGAGTAGTACTTTGCATGACACAGGGCAGATAGCAACTGCTTGTTATATAAGGAGCAGCAGCAGTTGTTGGTATTGAGAGCGAGAGTGAGGCTTATTTCCTCAGGATTTCCTCAGAGGGCAGGATTTGCCAGAAAGCAAGATGGCGTCACTTGCTTCAGTATGCTTGAAGTCACTTCCTGTTGGTGAGATAAGGCAGGGGTAGAGCGGAGGCGTGGCCTCTGCGGAAGCAGGGAAGAGTTCAGGACACAGACAAGGATTAGAAAGAGCGAGAGAGGTGCGCGACATGACTAGGGGCGAGGCCAAGCTCCGTGGCACCCGTAGAAGAACCGCAGGTGCGTGCACACTCTGTATGGAGAGCGGGGATCTGAGATGCAGCAGGTAAGGAAGGAACACGAAGCAGGAGGTGTGTTTCCCAATTCATTACAATTTATTTCATCACTCATTTTGCTCAATGAAATGATCCTGGTAAAAGGGTGTATTTTGCCTGGTCTCCGTGACATCGACCACTACTAGAATGGTCGTCATACCCTTTGATGGCGGCACCTCTACAATAAAGTTCATAGACAAGTAGGTCCATGGTCTGGTAGTAACCGGCAGAAGCAACCCACAAGGCAGACTCCATGGTACCTTTGTTTGAGCACAGACAGCATAAGCGGCTACAAAGTCTTTAACATCCTTGAGAATATCTGGTCACCAGAAGAGGCGTTCTATGAAATCCGGGGTCTTCCTAACTCATGGAGTCAGTCAAATAATTCTGGAATGAGAGGGATAGGAAAACGATTTTTTACTGTAATTTTGTTCAACCCCCAGTAATCTATACAGAGACAGAGAAACCCGTCCTTTTTTCCCACAAAGAAAAAACCTGCTCCCGCAGGAGATGTAGACTTGCGGATGAATCCATGTTTCAAATTCTCTTCTATGTTCTTCCGCATAGCCTTCGTCTCTGAAAGGGGGTACGTGCGCCCACGAGGTGGGATGGCTCATGGGAGCAAGTTGATTGGACAATCGAATGCCTGATGTGGTGTTAAAACCTCGGCTTGCTCCTCATTGAAAACATCCCCAAATCCTGGTAGGTGAGGAGAAGACATCGGGGAGAGATACGGATGCCAGCGGTGAGTCAGAGCTGGGGTGAGGTATAGACAAGCAAGTCCCATGCCATTGCTGACCCGAGGTGGTCACTTCTCCCATTAACCAGTCGATTGTAGGGTTGTGGGAACGCAACCAAGGAAGACCTAATACTATAGGTGCTGAGGGTGCGATCATTACCATGAAAGGGAGTAGCTCCTTATGTAGAACTCCAATATTCACTACCAGGGAGATAGACTCCTGGGTGATCCCGGACCGGACACTAAAAAACTGGCACGGATTTTGCCAAACCTCATAGAGGCTAGCTAAATTAGATGTATTTACATTAGAAAAGAGGCATCTTAGGCCACGGGCATGGTCAGCGCTTAGGCGCTGACCCACGCAGACGCTCGACAATGAGCCCCTGCAGCCGCAATGAGAGTGACGTTAGCAGGGGCTCGCGCATGCTTCCGCAGGCGTGCGAAGCGTGCTGACTTTCACCCAACAGTGAAATTTTAGATTGAGCGCTGAGTCCACCCACGTGACCTATAAAGGACCAATGAGGAGAGGTGAGTTTATGCTCGGGGGGGTTGGGGGAGGGAAGTGTCCTAAGGGGACAGGGGAGAGACTGCCTGCCAGCGGGGTGGGTGAGTTGATGCTCGGGGGGGTTGCGGGGGAAGTGTCCCAAGGCGACGTGGAGAGACTGCCTGCCAGAGTACCACCTCCCGCCCCGCCCCGCCTCCCAAGCACGCTTACTGCCTCGCCAGCCAGGCAAAAGCTCCTGCTTGCGCTGGCCAGGCACAGCGTGAGCGCGCCTCAGCATGAGAGGCAGGAGTATGTAAGCGGCCTGAGGGGATATGATAACTATATACAAATATATTCGGGGACAGTATAAGGAGCTTTCAAAAGAACTATTTATCCAAAGGGCAGTAGAAAGGACTTGGAGTTATCCCTTACGTGGACCATGATGCATAGTGATATTTTAAGGTAATGTACAGTAATGCACAGTCACATGCTGTAGCGTTATGCACTGCAGTAGTGTATTCTGTACCATAATGTAAAGTATTTTAATCATTTTTTTTCTCTTGGTCCTGGAATCATGGATAAAGTATTCTTCCAAGAGCAAATTGTCACCCGTATTGTTAAATACATTAGGCATAATTTCCCACCTGGTGGTCACCGGAACTTCCAGAACCATGGCCCTAAACATACCGCCTCTACTAACTATATTCTTGCGAGCGGGATAAACTGGGTTAGGAGAACACCGGAGTAAGTGCTTCAGTGTACAGTAACTTTTCCTCATTCTTTTAAACTGTTTTAATCTTTTACACCAATTTGACATTTTTTTTAAAACAAATCTATTGTATCTGCCATCACAGTCTCCATGGGTATTGAATTCCACATTTTAATAACCCTTTACTCTGTTGCTGGTGAAATCTCCTTTCTTCCAAGCTTAAGAGATGCCCCCTAGTCCTTTGTACTGCCCTTGGGATGAATAGTTCTTTTAATAGCTCCCTGTACTGTCCCCGAATATATTTGTATATAGTTATCATATCCCCTCTTAGACGCCTCTTTTCTAATGTAAATAAATCTAATTTAGCTAGAATCTCCTCATAAGTTAAGATTGTCCATCCCCTTTATTAATTTGGTGGCTCTTCGCTGCACTCAATCTAGTTTCATAATGTCTTTTCGAAGGAGTGGTGCCAAAAATTATACTCCATATTCAAGGTGTGGTTTTACTAATGCTTTTGTAAAGGGATAAAAACTTTGTAAAAATTCTGTTTATTTCCCATCCAGCCATTGCCCGTTTAATGCAAGATAAGATCTTGTTTGCCTTTGCAGCTACTGCATGACTTTGGGCACTATTGCTAAGCCTGCTGTCTACAAGCACTCCTAAATCCTTCTCCATCAAGGATTACCCCAATGTATCCCCATTTAATTTGTAAATCGCCTGTTTATTCTTGCTTCCCAAATGCATAACCTTACATTTATCTGTATTAAACCTCATCTGCCATTTACCTGCACAGGTTTCCAGTCTCTGCAAGTTCTTCTGGAGAGAAATTATACCCTACTCTGATTCTACTACCTTACACAACTTAGTACCATCAGCAAAGATGGAGATTTTGATCACAATGCCAACCTCAAGGTCATTAATAAACAAGTTAAAAAGCAGGGGTTCCAGTACCGATAAGAAAAAAAGGGGGGATGGGGGAGCACCGGTGGAAGGCTGGTATATAACCTAAATTGGTTGTGTAATGCTCTATGACAATGTAAAGGGTTTTGTGGGTGTAAAATAATTTTTAACACTCACATGGCCTTGTGCGAATGCTGTCGCATCAAGGTATCTTTTGGACTCCCTTTTCTTTCTTCTTTTTTCTTTCTTCTTTCGTCTCCTTTCTGTCTTCTGGATTCTTTCGCCGCCTTGCGTCTGTATTCTTCTTCTCCTACTTCTTTGATGTTTATCTCGCCCTCGGAATAAATATATACACAAAATATGTGAGCAAACTGTGATTGTATCAGGAAGGTATCAGGATATATAGTAAGAATATAAATAAAACACTCACACGGGCATGTGTGCGTGCGCTCTAAGGGATGGTATCTTGGTCTTTAAGGGGCAGTCCCACTTCTTAAAGTAAAGTTAAAGCTCTAAAAACAGAAAGTCAAAGGCCACACTTTAGTTAAAAGGCAGAAACAAAATAAAATGTTACTACTCACACGGCCAAGTGTGAGTGCACACTTGGATATGGTATCTTTTGGTTCTCCTTCTGAGGTTCCAGCTGGGAAAGGTCCACTGGTGCTGAACGTGGGTCCTCACCCCCCCCCCAATGGGCCAAAAAGTTCTGAGCCCGAGAAATTCAAGGCCAAGGTCTTTATTAAATGAACAATAAAACAACAGAACACAGCTAACTCAGCCCGTGAGTTACTCTGTGGAAAGGTAAAAAAGCCAGTCTTTAGGGAATCGAGCAGGACTTGTGGTACTGCAGCTGAACTGCCTCCGCGTCCGGATGTAGCGCTGCACGTCCGCGTGTCCCGCTCCCGACGGTGGCTTGATAGGGTCAAAATTACTGGGGGATTTTGAGCTACGCGTTTCGCCCTATGGGCTTCCTCAGGCTCCGTAGTTAGAATGGTCTGGGCTCGCTGCTCCTGCTTTATATAGTGCGGCCGGCCATTCTACTACACCCCCTAATTGCGTTTGTTATGAGTTTTGAAATCGGTATCAGCTGTTCTACACTGATCATGTATACAGTGTGACAGCGTTCCGTTCTGCTTCACTATGCATATAACCTACATAAATTGAGGACCGTGACTTTGTATTAGTTGAGGGGATTTTATGCACCTCATATTGGTCTTCTTCATTTTGAACCTTACAATTTCTAAAAACTGTCAGTAATTGGCTATTAATACTTTAACACTAAACATTGGAGACTTAAACATGTAATTGGATCCAGGGAGTGCCCCCTCCATCTCTCTGACCCTTACTATTATAGACAACTCTTAGGCTAAGAGTAGATATAAAATAATTAAAATTATTTAATGTAAACAATTGCTAAGTCATGCATGGTGTAAAAGTGCTAACCACTCTATCACCAAAAAATGATGTGATACTAATTCTTAAAACAATAATCAAATACATATCTATACACAGAATTTTTAAAAACATTGAATTTTTAAAAACATTTTTAACTTTTTTAATCAAAGATTTGTTAATTCATATAGGTCAATTTTATACATGTAGTATTTAAAAATACATTTGTACTTTCTAATAAAAAGTTTCTCATAAAAGATGCCAGTCTTAAGTGTAAATTGAGCGTAAATCATTACTATAAATATGGACTCATCTCCTTAAAGATGCTGTGTGGGATGAAGCAGATCTATAAAGAAAAGCAAACATGCAATCAGTGATGTATGATATATAGTATCCAATATAACAAAGACCTCCTAGTATAAGGTCTGGGGGGATGAGGGAAATCGGAAAAAACAGGGAAGGGGCGATGGGGGGGGGGGCGGCAGGCGAAGTGGGGGATGGAACGGGGAGGTCCATGGAGTTATGGATGAAAGATGTGGGTGTTTTTATCTTTAAGGCGTTGCTTGAACATATTGGATACTCAGTAAAACGTTCCCAAGTCTATGTCTATATTTAGACCCTTGGGGGCTAAAGTCTGTAATCTGTAGATCCAAAAGGTTTCACGTTGTCCAAGTTTAATAAGTTGATCTCCACCCCTCCAATGCGCCTCTACCTTCTCTATTCCCTTGTAGGTAAGACCCTCTGGGTTCCCTCCGTGGGACATGCTGAAGTGTCTGGAGACACTATGGGTCATAACCTGCTTGCGTATATTGCCCACGTGTTCCAACACGCGGACCCTCAAAGGTCTAGATGTACGGCCCACGTATTGGAGGCCACACGGACACGCAAGCAGGTATACCACATATTCCGTCCGACATGTAATGGTGTTTGATTTTAAAATTTTCGTTCGTGGTATGTGAGGTAAACTCTGTCCTATCTCCTTTTATTGCCTGTTTGCAGGCTTTGCAACTAAAGCAGCCAAAAAAACCTACTGGAGGGGGTAGCCAATGTTGGACCCTTTGCTCTTTTTCCCTCCTAAATACACTGGGTGCTAATTTGGCTTTGATAGTGGGTGCTCTTTTAAAAATCACCTTTGGTACAGATGGAATGTGTTCTTTTAAAATAGGATCCATCTGGACTATATGCCAATGTTTTTTTATAATTTCTGTTATTTTACCGGCATCTGTGCTGTAGTTTGTAATAAAGGCTGAAGAAAAATTTATGTCTTTAGTTTTATTTTTAGATTGTAAAAGCTGTTCTCTGGGGACTAGTTCTGTTCTCTCTTGTGCTGTCTCTATTATATCTGGTTCATACCCTCTTTCTAGAAATTTATCTTTTAAAATCTGGGCCTGTTCCTTGTATATCTCTGGGTCTGTACAGTTTCTTTTAATCCTGCGTAGTTGTCCATACGGGATGTTTTTAAGCCACTTAGGATGGTGGCAACTTGTGTTTAATAGATAGTTGTTGGCATCGGTGGGTTTAAAAAACGTTTTTGTCTTTATTGTACTGCTTTCCACAAAAATTGTAAGGTCTAAAAAATGTAAGGAGGTTTTGCTGTGTTCGGAAGTGAACTCCAAATTTACTTGGTTCGTGTTGATATAGGTAATGAATAGGTCTAGATCAATTTAATTTCCCCTCCATATGAGCAGCACATCATCGATATAGCGATGCCAGGAGACAAGATTCGCGCTAAACGGATGGTCGGACCAGATATGACTGTCCTCCCAATCCGCCATGAAGATGTTCGCAAAGCTGGGCGCAAACCTTTTCCCCATTGCAGTGCCGCACAGTTGGAGGAAAATGTCTCCATTGAACCAAAAAGAGTTGTGGCACAAAATGAAGCCTATGCTGTCCAGAATAAACTTACGCTGGTCCACTGGAATAGTTTGATCTTTTGATATTGCTCGCTCTATTGCTCCTTCCCCATCTGTATGTTTTATGCAGGTATATAGAGATTTAACATCGCAGGTGACTAAAATATAGTCCTCCTGCCATTCTATATCTTTTAAAATGTTAAGAACCTGTGTGGTATCTTTCAGGTACGATCTACTTGTGGTAGCATATATTTGTAGAAAAGTATCTACTGCTGCGACACACTTTATTCGAGCAAATACCCAGTATGTACCTGGCAGATACCTGGAATGCGCCGCTCCTCACCTCTGACAAGCCCCGTTGCGTTTGCCTTCCCAGCCATGGTTCATGCCTGGCTGACGGGCGGCTGATCTGTTAAATGATAATGATTAGGATTTAATAGGCTGCAATGCTTCGCGTGTCTACCAGATGGCATAAATTCATGAATTGTAATGCAGTATATATATATATATACTGTGCAGTATTGCAGCCAGCGGGAATAAAATGCTTCAATCCCTGCCTGGAAAATAACGCAATGCACTCGGGCAGAAAACAGTCACAAACCTCAATACACCCGAGTATACCCGAATTCGTGGGACTAGCCGAGCTCGAATAAAGTGTGTCGCCAGTGTACGTACTCCGAAAGATTTTGGGTAAGGGAGCCTATACCGGATATAATTGGTCTTCCTGGGGGAGTCTCTAGGCATTTATGTATCTTAGGTAAAAAGTAAAATACAGGTAAAATGGGTTTATCACGTTTCAAATAACTCCATTCTTTTTTATTCAAAATGCCCAGGGACTTCCCCCTCTCTAGGATGGCATCTAAAACTTTTTTATCTTTAATGGTGGGATCTACATTCAGTTTTTGATATGTACCTACGTCTCCTAGTATCCGGCCTGCTTCTTTTAGGTAATATTCAGTGTCCATCACCACCACCCCTCCTCCTTTATCCGCTGGTTTGATGGTGATGGACCTGTCATCAGCTAGTGCTTTCAGGGCTTCCTTTTCTTTTCTACTGAGATTGTCTTGTTTACCTTTTTTCTGTCCTGCAATCTTTTCTAAGTCCTCTAGTACCAACTGTGTGTAGACCTCTAAATGATGTCCCTTACTATTACTTGGGTAAAATTTGGACCTGTCACGTAACCCAGAATGGATGAAGTTATTCTCCGGTGCTGGAGCTCCTGGTATGTTGTGTATAGCCACTTGGCTCCCTCCCCTTGATTCTCTCGTTTGGGCGTCTTTGTTTAAAAAGAAGCGTTTCACAGTAAGTTGCCTTAAAAATTTATTGGCGTCGAGGAACATGTTGAAGCCACTAGACTTTGTTGTTGGTGCGAAATTTAAACCCCTCTCTATTAACCCTAATTGTGTGTCTGTTAGCTCGGTTTTACATATGTTGAACACTCCCTTTATTTTGTTTGTTTCCTTGGGAGGCCTCCTTCCTCCTCTTTTTCCTCTCTTTCTCGTTTTTTTGAATGGTGTTTCCCTTCTTTTTCTTTCTCTAATGGTGGTTCGAAGCGGTTCTGTGTTGGTAGGGGATGCGGGTGACTTTGCTCTAAAAAAGTTACCGCTGTATTTTGCTTGGGCCTATCCCAAACCGGGCTTTTGATAGGGGAACGGCTAGCATGTCTCTGTCTTCCCCTATCACACTCTCTATCTCTAGATGTCTCTCTCCTGCTCCCCGCGTGATAATCTTCCCTCTCCTCTCTCCGATAAGGTTTCTGACCTCTCTCCTCTCTTTCTCTCCTATAATCTCTGTCATAGTTCTGTCTTAACTCCCAACCTCTGGATCTTTCACGACTCCTATGATCCCTTCTGTAATGGAATCCCCTATCACCATAATCATAACTTCTATCTCCCCTAGGGTAATAAGGTTTGTGAGATGTGTATGGTTTATGGGTACGGGTATATTCTCGTTCATAGTGTCTGGTTTCTCTGTCTCCTCTATTTCCATCTATTCTATTTTCTACCTCCTTACTGATTGGTGGAGGTATAGAGGGGGTGGGCGCGGGGTCCTTCTTTTCTTAACTAAAGTGTGGCCTTTGACTTTCTGTTTTTAGAGCTTTAACTTTACTTTAAGAAGTGGGACTGCCCCTTAAAGACCAAGATACCATCCCTTAGAGCGCACGCACACATGCCCGTGGGAGTGTTTTATTTATATACTTACTATATATCCTGATACCTTCCTGATACAATCACAGTTTGCTCACATATTTTGTGTATATATTTATTCCGAGGGCGAGATAAACATCAAAGAAGTAGGAGAAGAAGAATACAGACGCAAGGCGGCGAAAGAATCCAGAAGACAGAAAGGAGACGAAAGAAGAAAGAAAAAAGAAGAAAGAAAAGGGAGTCCAAAAGATACCTTGATGCGACAGCATTCGCACAAGGCCGTGTGAGTGTTAAAAATTATTTTACACCCACAAAACCCTTCACATTGTCATAGAGCATTACACAACCAATTTAGGTTATATACCAGCCTTCCACCGGTGCTCCCCAATCCCCCCTTTTTTTCTTGTCTCATTTTTTTCTTGTCTCATTTGTTGAAGGATCCTGGGTAGATCCTTTATTGGGGTCTTTAGAGTCACAGGCGGAAAAGAAGCAGAGGGATACCTTGCCTACCACCAAGGTTGCTATATCCCCCTTTACTATACCTACCATCCCCCTAGGTAGCGCCCGGGTTTTTTGTTCTCCGTTCCAGTACCGATCCCTGAGGTACTCCACTCACGACTTTAGCCCAACCTGAAAAAGTTCCATTTATGACAACCCTCTGTTGTTTATCCTTCAACCAGTTTTCAATCCAGGTGCATATATTTCTACAGAGTCCAATTTGCTTTATTTTGTACACCAACCTTTTGTGTGGGACCGTAGCAAAAGCCTTTGCAAAATCAAAGTAGGCCACATCAACTGCATTACCCTGCTCTAAATTCCTACTTACCTCTTCAAATAAACAAATAAGGTTAGTTTGGCATGATCTATCCTTCACAAATCCATGCTGACTATTACTAATAATTTTGTTTTCCATTAGGTATTCCTGAATATCATCCTGTATTAAACCTTCAAGTAGTTTCCCCACTATTGAAGTCAGTCTGTAATTCCCCAGTTGTGATCTAGCTCCCCTTTTAAATATAGGCACCACATCTGCTTTACACCAATCTTGTGGTACTGAGCCTGTGGAAATGGAGTCCCTGAATATTAAATGTAATGGTTTGGCTATTACTGAACTTAACTCCCTGAGAACTCTTGGATGTATGCCACCGGGGCCAGGTGTCTTGTTTACTTACATTTTTTCAAGCTGCCTATGAACTTCTTCCCCAGTTAACCAATTGATCATTAATATGGAGGTTGTTGCTTCCTCATGCGGCACTACTATTGAAATTGATTCTTCCCTGGTAAACACAGAGGCAAAGAATTTGTTTGATACCTCTGCTTTTTCCTTATCTCCAATAATCTGCCTGCCCATCTCACACTGAAAGGGTCCTATATTTTCTTTTCTAATTTTTTTGTTATTAAGGTACTTATAGAATTTTTTACGGTTGATCTTACTTTCTATTGCAATCCTTTTTTCATTATCCATTTTTGAAAATTGTATTGCCCTTCTGCAAAAAAAATTACATTCCTTACAATTGTGACTTAAAAGAATCTAAACGCCTACCTCTTCTTTTCCATTTCCTCCCCTACCTGTTTATTTAGCCACATTGGTTTTGACTTATTTCTTTTATACTTATTACCTGATAAGTGTGCTTTTCTAGCAATGTTTTAAAGACTGCCCATTTATCCTCTACATTTTTCCCTGCAAAAACATCATCCCAATGTATTATTTGTAGATTAGTCCTCAGTTTATTAAAATCTGCCTTTCTAAAGTTTAAGGTCTTTGTTGATCCCAAGTAATCTGTTTTTTGATCAATTATTTCAAATGAGACCACTGTTACCCAAATGTTCCAGGACTTGAATATTTGCTATTACTTTGTTTCATATTACCAAATCCAGTATTGCCCCTCTCCTGGTTGGTTCCTCAATAATTTGGGTCATATAATTGTCTTTAAGCACCCCTAAAACCTGTTTCCTCTTGCTGTAATGCTAATTTTTATACTTTTACCTCCACTGCTAATTTATATCCACATGGTCTCTACATTTTCATAATTCCCTTCATAAACATCTTCCCTTACAATAGGTTTTAGATCCGGTTTAACATAAGCATACTCCAAGTTGAGTATTTACATCATTGATTAAAATTCAGGAATCACACTGGGGATACCTGGGGAGCCACAGTTATAGACTGCCCAAAGCTATCTTTAACATGTGGATCCAATCCCCTCGTGGGAACAAAAAAAACCCCACGAATAGCCAAGTTACCCACAGTTCATAAGACCGGTCAAAAGGGCTGTCCGGTGGGCAGGGCGCATGGGTCAGGTTGACGCCCATGCCACTTAGCATACCTGGGCTACACCCATAACTTGGTGCCGCTCCATCTGATTTTTGACCAATAAATGTCAATAGACTGGCATCTCTGATATCTCAGAATGCCGGCCATGTATAACTTATGGGTATCTGAGTCTTTTCATAACTGACACCCTTTTAGACAGGAAGATGCTAATCAGCTCGATCTTTTTGAGGCTCCATCATAAAAATACCCAAGCTCATTCACCCGTATCACAGCTGGATGTCCACGGAATTCCTGCTTGGACTTACAAGAAATAGCTCCTGCCTTACATTTAAGATCTGGAGTTTTTACCCACTTTATTAAACAATATTTTACGTTTGTGTTATAACTGAACCACTACATGCACATAAATTCCATTTTTACACTGTATTTGCACCTCAAAAATCAGGTTTCTGGGTGCTTTCGTTATAGAATTAGTATTTCTCATTGAAATGCCGGCTTCTAGACTGCCATCATGTGTCGGTTAGCGGGTATGGCAAGCAATGCATCTTATCTTTTACCCTCGCAGGCAGGGAATGGCCTGCAAATGGGGAATAAAAATGGCTGGGACAGGGCAACCACAGTAATGCATAGCAAATCAGGTATTAACCCCATCCTCCCCGTCACACCTCCCCCACTCAAGATGTAGGGACTGCCCTGACCACCCCGTCAGGTGGCTGGGCTGACCTGCCAGCTCTTGAAGTTAGTAAGTCCTGAAGGCTGTCCTGGCGGGAAAGGCCATCAGCATTACCATGCTCACTTCCCTTCTTATGCTGGATGGTGAAGTTCCACTCCTGTAAGGCAAGACTCCAGCGCAAAAGTTTAGCATTTTCGCCCGGCACCCTCTGTAACCAACTCAAAGAATTGTGGTCAGTTATTACCTTGAAATGTCTGCCATACAAATAAGGCTGTAACTTCTTTAGAGCCCACACTATGGCCAGACACTCTTTCTCAATGGTGGTGTAACAGGGGACTTACCCTGTTCAGAAAACTTGCCTCTAATCCAGCAGTGTGCTGGTTAATTGATCAGCACCTGGCTGATTAGAGGTGTTAGAAAAAGCCTGCCTCTGAGACAGGAAGTGAGACTCTTTAGCACACCTGTGAGATGAACAAGGAGACTGACGTCTTCAGCCTGCCAGAAGAGACTGCACGCTGCCAGCAAGACACAGGGGAAAGTACTTCTAAACCTGGAGAATAAAGAAGCCTTCCCCTACAAGAGACAGATAAGACTTTCCTTTCTAAGACTTTTTGTATATCTGCACATATCAAGATATATGTTTGGGGCTGGGAGACATGCTAATCTAAAGGGAGTTGTGGACTGCATAGGTTTAACTAGAAATACTCCCAAGTGGAACAGAAGCTTTGTTTGACCCCTTATTTGCATACGTTTGGATGTTTTCTTGTGTTAAAGAAACAGGTGCAATAAAAGCCGTATTTAACTTCACCTTAAAACAGTCTCCATTGCATACCTCTGCACATGTCCTCTTACATATGGTGTCAGAAGTTGGGACTGAAGTGGCCCTTGAAGTTAAAAGGGGCCCCGGAGATTGCCTGTGAATTTTTTTTGTGCTTTTTGCCTACAAACAGCCTGAGCAACATAAACAAAGAATCTCATGCAGCAGAGACCAGAATTAAAGGGATACACATCCAGGCAGGAAATCTACACTGCACTGAAGAAAGCCACGAAACCACAGATGGACTCTTTTCCCCAATCCCAAGAGGAGAGAGAGAGAGACTGCTGAAGCAGGTAAACCTTACTTGCCTATAACAATAAAGTGTAATATGGTCGTTGAAATATGGGGTTTGCCTTCCAGCCGTAGTCAGGGTTCAAGAAGTAAGTTAGCCCTAAAAAGGGATAGGCGTTTGTTGTTTTCAAATGTTTCGCTGAAGCAGTGAATACAGATGGTGACCCACGAGCGGTACTGATTCTGCAAGTAAAGGCTGCCACACCGCATAGGACTACCAGCTGTGAATGGAGTATATGCAGTAAAGTGTGAAAATTGATGCAAGACTGTGCTGAAGCAGGGGAATTTTCAGCAAACAAGTGCTGAGGGTAAAATTGCCCTACCGGGGAAAAAGGAATTGCTGAACTGTGTAAAAGGTATCCCAAAGCCAATTGCTGAGTGTTGAGTCGCCCTGCCGGAAGTGAAAGAAATATTTCACTGCAAAGAATATATATTTTTTTCTGCAAGTAAAGTCTATCTATGTATCTTGGGAGTAAAACAGGAACACAAAGTGTGAAGAGTGAATGCCATAATACCCAAAGATGAGACTGAAAATTACTGAACCCAAGCAGAAAAGCAAATGCCTTTGCTGAAGCCAGAAAATGGGCAGCTAGCAAGCATTGTATTTAAAGAAATAGAACCCTTGGAATGTAAAATGGCCACCCAGCTGAAGTCAAATACAGACTCTGCACAAATAGGGAAGAAAATGTGTTCCTGGTGTAAAGAACCCCACCACACGGAGCATTGTCCCTTCAGGCCTTATTCAGATGATGAGAGTGAATCCATGCACATCAATGCTAATATTGTAAAACTTACCCAAGGGAAGAAAAAGTCTACAGAGAGGCCTGTGAGAGCTACGACCTCTACAAGCAAAATATGCCCACCTGTAGGACTACAACCATTTGGGGTTCCCTGCAAATACAGTGGCAACAGCTGCAATAGCACCTCCTGAGGTCAGGAAGAAAAATACACCTGATAGCCCCAAAATGGAGGACAAGATGCAGCGTTCCTGTAATGAACCATACCCCACGGAAAAGTGGCCCTTCCAGGCCGATGAGGAGGAAGACATCTCTTATGGGGAACCCAAACCGAGTCACAACCACAACACGCCAAGAATGGTGGGGGTGCCTGAACTCGGTACGAACTGAAAAGACCTCTCCCTATGATGACGAATATGATCGACAGGAGAAAGAGCGGGAGCAGCGGATCACCGAATATTTCCGTCAGCTATTACAGTTGCAAGAAAAGCAGGGTGGATCCAGTGACGCTGCTAAAATTTCAAATGAAGATGGAGACCCCAGTATCCCAGAGGAGACGGTGTCATCCAAAACAAAAAGGCGAAAAAAGAAAAGCGGTTCTTCACTTACCGTGGAAGGAACAGACACATCTGCAGATCTTGCGGAGGAAAAGGGGGTCCGAAATGCCCTGCAGCCTAGAGAAAATGGAGACTTCATCCCGCGGATGACCGAATATCCAGAGGGCCCAAGGCAGAAGTCGTGTACCCCAAAGAAGTGTCTGTCCGGTGCTAATAGTGAGAAACCCTCAACCAACCATCCCAGGGAAGCAGAGCCGGAACCGGTGAGTGACGATCCCTTGACCAGCCCTTGGGGATGCCCTGAAGGTTGCCAGACGTGACTCTGATCTGCTCCGGGAACAATTGAAACTGAAGAAAGATGATTATGCAGAGCTACTGAAAAATAACGTGAAGCTACAGAAAGATGTGCTCACAATGTACTCTTTGGCCAGGACAGAATTGGACGATCTCAAGACTGAGCTAGATACTGCAAACACTACTATTACTGCCATGGATGAAAAGCAGAGCCAATCTGATAAAATGATGGCTAAGCTGAAGAGGAAGTATGAGGAGGCACTGAAGAAGTGACAGTATTGTATTGTATGTCACACTCTTCGCATAGAGCTGAATGACTCACAATTCTATTGTATTGATTAAGTGTCTATGGTCTGTGTGCCTTGTATCAGATTTATTAGTCTTTTCTGAGTTTCTTGCATTGCTACTATATCCACCATAGTGCCTACTAGGTGGTACTTCCGGGTCTCTGTTAGACTGTGCATTACACTCCAGCCGACGTATCCGGAGTCGCGGACACTGTGACGTCATCCTGTGGCGTCCCGCAAGGAAGCGGCGGTGTGTTGCGCTGTAGCATAGCCTGCAGCTAACAGACTTTCCTCCCGGTGTGACGACTTGGAGAAGGACAATTTAACGACTATTACCAGCTAATCTGGACGTTTGCCGAAACCCCTGAGGGACCCTCTGACGGCTACGATCGAGGCAGGACCCCAGCTGGTCTAAAGGACTGTTCCATATGGAGAGGATGACGGCTTGAACAGGTGTTCACAGGAGAGTCCCAGAATACAGCTGCCGCTGTAAGCACCTTAAGAGAGGAACAAGTGTACTACCTCCACACCAACAGTCATCGAGTGGTAACTAGTGTGTTAACACACTCACTGCCTATTATATTCTTATCTGATGTACGCAGAATTTACACATTGTTTATTCAATACATTTATGTAATACATACTTCACTATTTACGTTGTGCGCTGTTTTTTGTTTCCATTTCCTAGTGTGTTGGGGGGTGCGGAGCCACCCCCCCCATTTTTATAGCAGCAGACGCCATCAATCACGGTTATTTATTTTATTTATTTCCACTGTGGTCTTCTGTGGACTCTATACTGGGTTACATCACTATTATCTAAAGTTACGGGCACTGCACCGCATCACTTAGAGGTTAATTAATTGCGCATGGTTTATTTATTTTTTCTATTGTATTGTATGTCTTTATTTATATAGCACCATTAATGTACATACTGTTGTGGCCGGGCTGAGTCTAATGTTCGCCGGGTGTATAGCGGGCTAGCCGCGGGACTGTTCTCCATTTAAAAACGGAGTTTCCCGCACGGCGGCCACTTCAATAGATAAGTGATAATGGCGCTTACTATTTAAAGCACCCGAGGCGTGGGAAAACCGGCCGTTTTTCGGCCGAAGACAGCCGCGCGCCGCCCGCGCTATTTTTACACTGCGGGGGCAGCTGTAATTAGTAGCGCTTCACAGTAGTAATACATGTGGTAATCAAATAAATAACAGATAATATAAATAACAGATCATGGGAATAAGTGCTTTAGACATAAAAGTAACATTTCGGAAGAGGAGTCCCTGCCCCGAGGAGCTTACAGTCTAATTGGTAGGTAGGGAGTAGGTACAGAGACAGTAGGAGGGAGTTCTGGTAAGTGCGTCTGCAGGGGGCCAATCTTTATGTATCATGTGTTCAGAATATCCACAGTGCTATTCATATGCTTCTTTAAGCAAGTGGGTCTTAAGGTGGGTCTTAAAGGTGGATAGAGAGGGTGCAAGTCGGGGATTGAGGGGAAGGGCATTCCAGAGGTGTGGGGCAGTCAGTGATAAAGGTTTAAGGCGGGAGAGGGCTTTAGATATGAAGGTAGTAGAAAGAAGACATCCTTGAGAAGAACGCAAGAGTCGGGATGGTGCATAGCGAGAAATTAGGGCTGAGATGTAAGGAGGGGCAGAAGAGTGTAAAGGTTTAAAAGTGAGGAGAAGAATGGAATGTGAGATGCGGGATTTGATCGGAAGCCAGGAGAGGGATTTCATGAGGGGAGATGCTGAGACAGATCTAGGAAAGAGTAGAGTGATTCTGGCAGCAGCGTTTAGGATAGATTGTAGGGAAGACAGATGAGAGGCAGGAAGGCCGGACAGCAGGAGGTTACAGTAATCAAGACGGGAGAGAATGAGGGCCTGAGTCAGAATTTTAGCAGTAAGCAACAGAGGAAAGGGCGTATCTTTGTTATATTGCGGAGGAAAAAGCGACAGGTTTTAGAAATGTTTTGAATGTGAGGGGCGAATGTGAAAGAGGAGTCGAGTGTGACCCCTAGGCAGCGTGCTTGGGCTACTGGGTGAATGATCGTAGTTCCAACAGTAATGTGGAAGGAGGTAGTAGGGCCAGGTTTGGGAGGAAGTATGAGGAGCTCTGTTTTAGCCATGTTGAGTTTAAGGCAGCGGAGGGCCATCCAGGATGATATAGCAGAGAGACATTCAGAAACTTTGGTTTGTACAGCAGGTGTAAGGTCGGGTGTTGAAAAGTATATTTGTGTGTCGTCAGCATAGAGGTGATAATTAAACCCAAAAGATGTTATTAGGTCACCTAGAGGGAGTGTGTACAGAGAAAAGAGAAGAGGTCACAGGACAGAGCCCTGGGGTACCCCCACAGAGAGATCAATAGAGGAGGAGGTGTTAGCAGAAGAGTCACTGAAAGTACGATGGGAGAGGTAGGATGAGATCCAGGATAGAGCTTTGTTCCGAATACCAAGAGTATGGAGAATGTGAAGGAGAAGAGGGTGGTCCACGGTGTCAAATGCTGCAAAGAGGTCGAGTAATATGAGCAGAGTGTAATGATCTCTGTCATTGGGAGCATGGAGGTCGTCAGTTATTTTAGTGAGGGCTGTTTCTGTGGAGTGAGCAGTGCGCTAGCCAGATTGTAGAGGGTCTAGGAGAGAATAGGTGTTGAGAAAATGGAGCAAGCGAGAGAATACAAGACGTTCAAGGAGTTTAGAGGCAAAAGGCAGGAGGGAGACAGGTCGATAGTTAGAAAGACAGGTAGGGTCAAGCTTGCTGTTTTTGAGTAATGGTATGACTGTTGCATGTTTGAAGGAGGATGGAAAGGTTCCAGAGCAGAGGGAGGAGTTAAAAATGTGTGAGAGCATAGGAGATTATAGTAGGAGCAAGAGGTTTTAGGAGATGGGAGGGAATGGGGTCAAGAGGGCAAGTGGTAGAGGGAGAAGAGGCGATCAACAGCGACACATCTTCCTCTGAGACAGTGGAAAAAGAGTCAAGGAAGGCAGGAGGAGAGTTAGGAAGAGATGTAGGATGGGAGGAAGAAACAGAGGGGATGTTCTGCCGTATGGATTCCACCTTTTCCTTAAAATAGTCAGCAAAGTCCTGAGCGGAGATGGAGGAAGGAGAGGCAGCTGAGGGTGGTTTGAGTAGAGTATCAAAGACAGAGAACAGTCGGCGTGGGTTAGACTTGTGCATGTTGATTAGTGAAGAAAAGTAGGCTTGTTTAGCTTGCGAGAGGGCAGAGTTAAAACAGGATAGCATAAATTTGTAGTGAAGGAAGTCTGCGAGAGTATGAGATTTCCTCCAGAGGCGTTCGGAGGAACGAGTGGAGGAACGCAGCATGCGCGTGTGGGAATTTAGCCAGGGTCTAGGGTTAGAAGGGCGAGTGCGGCAGAGAGAAAGCGGGGCATGTAGATCAAGAGAGGAGGACACGGCAGAGTTGTAGTTCCTGACCAGGTTGTCAGGGTCTGTAGCAGAGCTAAGAGAGGCGAGGGAGGAGCGTAAAGTGGACTCAAAGTCAGGTAAGTGAATAGAGCGCAGGTTTCTGCAGAACTGGGGGGTAGATGGAGGTAGAGAAGGGGAGAAGCGAGATAGAGAGAATGAGATGAGGTGATGGTCAGAGAGAGGAAAAGGGGAAATGGAGAAATCGGAGAGAGAGAAGTTCTTAGTGAAAACCAGGTCTAAGTTGTGGCCATCCTTGTGGGTGCTGGCTGCAGTCCACTGTTGAAGGCCAAAAGAAGAGGTTAGAGAAAGAAAGCGGGAAGCCCAAGGGAGAAAGGGGTCATCAATGTGGCAATTGAAGTCCCCAAGGAGAAGAACAGGGGAGTCTGAGGAGAGGAAGAAAGAGAGCCAGGATTCAAAGTAAGAGAGAAAGGCAGAAGGGGGATGAGTAGAGGTAGGTGGGCAATAGATGACCGCCACATGGACAGGGAGAGGAGAGAAGATCTGGACAGTGTGAACCTCAAAGGAGGGAAAAGCAAGAGAGGGGGGAATAGGAAGGGTTCGGTAACGGCAGAGAGAGGAGAGCAGGAGCCCCACGCCTCCACCCCTGCCATCAGGGCACGGAGTGTGGGAGAAGGAAAGGCCACCTTAGGAGAGGGCAGCTTCCAGAGCAGGGTCAGACTGAGTGAGCCAGGTCTCAGTTATAGCAAAGAGAAGCAGGGAGTGAGAGAGAAAGAAGTCATGCACAGAGAGGAGTCTTCCAGCAAGAGGTTCACACTCTTCGCGTAGAGCTGAATGCCTCACAACAGGAGGTCAACAGTGTCTGGACAGAGGTGGACGTATCTCAGAAGGAGGTTCATACACTCCGCAGAGCACTGGATGCCTCACATCATGAGATCAACAGCTGCCACACAGAACTGGAAGTCTCCAGAAAGGAACTTCACAGTCTCACTGAGGAGCTGGACATTTCAAAGAAAACTATCCTCCATCTTAACTTAGATCTCAAAGTCTCTCAGAAGGAGCTTCAGAACCTAAACCTGGAGATGGAAGTCTCATGCCAGGAGACAGCCCTCCTCCAAGCAGATGTGCAAAAATGGAAGGTGGACTGCAAGGAGGCCCTGAATAGTACAGAAACTGAAAAAGGAGAAAATTTAAGATTAAAAAAAGAAAATTCGGAGTTGACAAACCACGTCAATGGAAAGAATGAAAAGCTGCACAAGCTTGAAAAAATAAAGAAACGGTTGGAAGATGAAAAATTTGAAGCAGAGCACTGACTGCAGAACCAACTGCAAGGTCTGCGTACACACCTCCAGAATGTCGAGGAGAAGCAGCGGACTGTGCAGGAAGAAAATCTGCAGGCTGCTAAGGAAATACAAGTGCTGCAGAAACGTTTGATCACCCAGTGCGTCCTCGCAAAGCAGCAGGATAAACTGAAGGCTACTCTGACCATCACCAAAGCATCGCTAGAGGCTAAGCTTAGAGGCCAGGTGACTCGGTACAAGAGGGAGCGCAAAAAGGTCCAGAAACTGAGACGAGTATCTGCGGCCCAAGCGAAGAAATTCACAGTGCTCCACAAAATAAAGAATGATAGGTGGAAGCAAGCTCAGAGAAAGCACAGGGAAGAAATAAAGACCCTGAAAGGAGAATGGCAGGAACACTCAAGAAACAGAGTGAGACTCTGCAGCCCAGTAACTTACAGATGCCTCCAATACGGGAAAAGGTATTGGCTCTGTCCAAGCATCGGTATCCCACAGTAACTAAGGCCCGTGAGGACAAGGGTACAGTGAGAGCTGGGGACACCACTCACCTTCAAAACAAGATTACGAAGTTTGAGCCACCTAAGAAAGCAGTAGCCAAACCTGCAACCGCCCAACAGGCAACAAACAGAGGTAGGAGTGCAGAATCAAAGCCAGAAGAATCCTTAGCTGAGGAAGCTGAAAAGATAGGACATTCTCTGGAAATGGAGCTGGAATTGCAACTAAATCCCAAAGAAGCTGAACTGGCGACTACATTGAATGGGAAAAGTGCAGGAAGACAGCTTCAAGAACTGAGGGCTCAAGTGGCTGTTCTTGGGCGCTCTTGTGATACCAGGAAATGGACATTTGGTGCTAAAGTGGAGCACATGGGAAGGATGGCGAGAGAGCGATTTGCATAGGCGCTCTGCGACTGTCGCCATACAGTCTGCCTACAAAAAGAGGAGTACCCGACACAGGGGAAAGCTCAGGATCACGTGGTCAGTAGAAAGACTGTACTTGGGAAAAGTTCTCCTTGAGCGACTGAGGACTGCTGATCTCAAGCACCTTCTGGAGGAGACACTACTAAACTGGAGGAAGGGCTCCAATCCCAGCAGGACTGAGGGTTCTCCTCCATCCACTCTCATTCAAGTCACAGAGATATCTCGAATGAGAGTGGAAGGATGGGCTTTGGCCGTGGCAAGCTCGAGCTTCCCACAAACAGGGGAGGTATCTAACAGGGGACTTACCCTGTTCAGAAAACTTGCCTCTAATCCAGCAGTGTACTGGTTAATTGACCAGCACCTGGCTGATTAGAGGTGTTAGAAAAAGCCTGCCTCTGACACAGGAAGTGAGACTCCTTAGCACACCTGTGAGATGAACAAGGAGACTGACGTCTTGAGCCTGCCAGAAGAGACTGCACGCTGCCAGCAAGACACAGGGGAAAGTACTTCTAAACCTGGAGAACAAAGAAGCCTTCCCCTACAAGAGACAGATAAGACTTTCCTTTCTAAGACTTTTTGTATATCTGCACATATCAAGATATATGTTTGGGGCTGGGAGACATGCTAATCTAAAGGGAGTTGTGGACTGCATAAGTTTAACTAGAAATACTCCCAAGTGGAACAGGAGCTTTTTTGTTTGACCCCTTATTTGCATACATTTGGATGTTTTCTTGTGTTAAAGAAACAGGTGCAATAAAAGCCGTATTTAATTTCACCTTAAAACAGTCTCCATTACATACCTCTGCACATGTCCTCTTACAGGTGGCATATGCCACCTCTCTGGGCAGCAGCTTGCGGCTTAGATGTACTACTGGGTGCTCACCGCCCTCCTCCCCCACTTGGCTGAGTACAGCCCCAATGCCATAGTCCGAGGCATCAGTCTGCACCAGGAACTTTTTTGCATAGTCTGGAGCAGCAAGTATAGGAGCGCTGGCTAGTGCATTCTTTAATGCCTGAAAGGAGACCTCACAGGCAGGAAACCAGACTACCAGCACAGACTGTCGCTTCTGGGTCAAGTCAGACAGGGGTTTGGCAATGGCGCTATACTGAGGGACAAACTTTCTGTAGTAGCTTGCGGTGCCTAGGAAAGCCATGACTTGCTTCTTGGTTTTGGGAACGGGCCACTGCACTATAGCTTCCACCTTAGCTGGTTCTGGCTTAAGATGCCCGCCACCCACTCTGTGCCCTAGGTACAATACCTCTGCCATTCCTACTAAGCACTTGGTGGGTTTCAACGTGTGTCCCGCTTCCCTAATCCTGGCTAGCACCGCAGCTACATGCACTAAGTGTGAGTCCCACAAATTACTAAAGACAGCAATGTCGGCCAAGTATGCCCTTGCAAACCCTTCAGCAAGCGATTGACCAGGCGTTGAAAGGTAGCCGGTGCATTTTTCATCCCGAATGGCATCACTAGAAATTCATAGAGGCCACTTGGGGTAATAAATGCAGACTTCTCTCTAGCCTCCTGGGTCAAAGGGATCTGCCAGTACCCTTTACTGAGATCCATAGTCGTCAGATACCTTGCCCCCGCGAGTTCATCTAACAACTCATCCATGCGGGGCATGGGGTAGGCACCTGACTTTTCATATAAAGTATTTGTATTTTTTCTTGTTTTTAAATTTGTCTTGTGTCCCCCTTATGGGTTAAATGTTTTGCAGATGCACATCTTTTTTCATCCTTTTTCTTCTTTTTTATATTGTGTTAATTTTGTTTACTTTAATTTCCCTTTGGGAAGTTATTTAATCATTATTGCGCTATTGCAGGTTCTCCACTTCACACCTTTCATGTAATTTTGGAGTAGGTGGTAGTATTGTGTTAGTTACAGCTAAACCTGTATTTCTTTTGAGTTTTCTCTTTTTGTCACCTATGACGGTCCGTAGCTACTAACTTGGCACTTTAGGAACTCACGTTATCCCTCCCTATTATGCGCATGCGCGGGGAGATTGCGTGATGATGTCATGACGCAATTTTAGCGCGAAACGGAGACGGATTAGTTAGGTATTTAAAGATGTGCATTTGCAGTAGTTCTTTACTCCTTGATAAAGAACCCTAGTTCGAAACGCGTAGGAGGTATTTTTTGTGCCTTTTACTCCAATAAAGATTGTTATTTGGATCCCCTCCTGACTCCAGTCATCGATGGTGCTTTTTTTCTTTCGTTTTACCTTGGATCTTCTACTGCAGCACATCATCCAAATACAAGAGGTGTCCGTGAGTATGGGCTATATGCCCCACTAGCCCCCAATGAAATTGTTTGTGGTGAGTCCCTCATTCACTCTCAGTTTTCAGGGAACACGTCTTAAACCTTTAATAAGGATTTACTCACTTTAGGGCATACACCTTTATATGTCTTGGGACTGCATTTTTCATTTAAGCAGGGTATTTGAGCATTCTTACAACTTTTCTTGCTATTCTTGCATTAGCAAGCATGCATTTCAGTTTTTTTTTAATCTTATCTGCTCCTACTTGGTTTAGTCTTTAGACGTTTTCTAGTATTATTTGTATTTACTATGGGTTTCTCACTACTTGTCAAACTCGCACTTGCCCCCATTCTAACTCCATAAGCCCTTGTATCCTCTTCTATTCTATTTAGTTCGTTATCTGTTTTATTCCCTTCCCCCCTCCAACCTAGTTTAAACTCTCCTCCAACCTTTTTAACATTCTCCCCCCTAGCACAGAAGATCCCTCTTCATTGAGGTGCAGTCCATCCCTAGAATATAGATGGCGTCTCTCAGAAAAGGAGTCCAAGTGCTCTAAAAAAAACAAACCCTCCTTCCTACACCACTTTCTTAGCCACTCTCCCTAATCTCTGATTGTCTCCCTGCGGTAGCGCATGGCACTGGTAGTATTTCAGAAAATACTACCTTGGAGTTCCTTGACTTAAGCTTTTGGCCTAGATCCCTGAAATCATTTTTTAAGACCCTCCATCTTTCTCAAATTTTGTCATTGGTGCCAACATGTACACTGGCGACACACTTTATTCGAGCTCGGCTAGTCCCACGAATTCGGGTATACCCGGGTGTATTGAGGTTTGTGACTGTTTTCTGCCCGAGTGCATTGGGTTATTTTCCATGCAGGGATTTAAGCATTTTATTCCCATTGGCTGCAATACTGCACAGTATATATATATACTGCATTACAATTCATGAATTTATGCCATCTGGTAGACACGCGAAGCATTGCAGCCTATTAAATCCTAATCATTATCATTTAACAGATCAGCCGCCCATCAGCCAGGCATGAACCCAGGCTGGGAAGGCAAATGCAACGGGGCTTGTCAGAGGTGAGGAGTGGCGCATTCCAGGTATCTGCCAGGTACATACCGGGTATTTGCTCGAATAAAGTGTGTCGGTGCAGTACTAAGACCAATGGGTCAATCCTAGACCCCCCCCCCCCCAACAATCTGTCTACCCGATCTGCAATGTGCCGACCCTGAGCACCCAGGAGACAACAAACTGTTCGGTTCATGCGGTCATGGCAACAGATTGCTCTATCTACCGTCCTAATAATGGAGTCCCCTACAACCACAATCTTTCTTGGTATCTGAGCATCCTGAGTCCCCTCTGTGCTGGAGGAACTATTCCCCTGGCTGCTAGAGGAATTAGTCTCCCCCAGCCTTGCCATTTCTGCCCTGACACTCCCAATATCTTCACTCAATATGGCAAATCTATTGGGATGGTCAGCTCAGAACTGGCCTGCCTCTCCCTATTGCCCCTGCTTCCCCTTCTAACTGTTACCAAGCTGCCTAGCTGCTCCTCACTAACAGCGCCACCATCTGTACCACTAGTTGAAGCAAGGGCCTGCTCAGTGAGCACTTAACCCCTTTCAAGATTGTCAATGTCCCTCAATATTGCAATTTTCCTCTTCAGATCAGCAATCCCTGACTCAAAAGAGACCACCCTCACACTTCCCACAGCGGTATGCTCCTTGGAACAGCTGCTCCAAGTGCACATATATGTGGCAAGATGTGCATTGAGTGGCATCTTCAATTCTGCTCATTGTAGCAACTGTTACGTTAATAAGTACTAACAATAAACTGTACTTCAAAATACTATACCTTGTTTAACTCATTCCTTGGGATACCCACCAGGTGTGCTAGATTAGCAATCAGCCAACCACACCCTCTGCTGGCTCCGGCAGCAGAAACTTTTTTCTTCTTTTTTCCCCCCCTTCTCCTACAGGCTTTCAATTACCACACACTTTGAAAATAAATTAACCCACTGTAAACTCCCCAAATTCAGCCACCCCTGCTAGTATATACTAGTATACGCAGCACTTCCTTTTCCTTTCCTTCTAGATCTAACTGTACACTTAATACAACCAGCACTTGAAATCAACCAGTCACACAGATCAGGACACGCAAGCCAAGTTAATGGTATTTGATACCTTTGTTTTTATGCCCTTTTTTGGACTGTGTGCACATATTATACAATAAATTTATACTGTACATATTTTATTTACTGAGCCCCGGTGCGCTGTTTGCATTTTTCTTGCATTAATATGTGCCCTGCTATTCTAGAGCTGTTGTCCATAGCTATTATGGCATGAGACTTAAAACACAGTTTCATTTGTATCATCAGGCATGTATATATGGCCTGTCTATAAGTATGTTTCTGTGACTATTCAAGTTCATACTCTTTTATTGGCCCGGCAATATTTTTTCTGTGCCGTAGTGCCTATGCGTTATCTAATCATCATCATCATCATCATCATCTGTCATTGTCCATCTATATGTGACTCTGCTGTATGTACTGTCTATGCTGTTCAGCGCATGACTTAAGGTACCATGTTATTTCTTTCCCTATTTGAATATTTGCTTGAGTTTCAGCTGGGTTATACCTTTTGGACTTGTGTGAGTCTGCATTATACACTATGCTCAGTTTTGGCATTTTACCCTGCTTTTATACATTTATATTTCGTCCCTTTATCTCAAATAATATTTAGTGTGATTTGTATAGTATCATATGTTTTGCTTAATCCTATCTTATATATTTACACTCCGGCAGAATCATATTCTACAACCTATTTACTGGCATTTAAGGTCACTTATTGTATAGTATATACATTTGTTTATCTATATTGGTATATTATACCTTATATTATACCATATGCCGTTAGTGTAGTTCTTGTTGCTACAATGCTGTGCAGTTCTATGTATGTCTCGTTTATGTCTAGTACTGCACCGACACACTTTATTCGAGCAAATACCCAGTATGTACCTGGCAGATACCTGGAATGCGCCGCTCCTCACCTCTGACAAGCCCCGTTGCATTTGCCTTCCCAGCCTGGGTTCATGCCTGGCTGACGGGCGGCTGATCTGTTAAATGATAATGATTAGGATTTAATAGGCTGCAATGCTTCGCGTGTCTACCAGATGGCATAAATTCATGAATTGTAATGCAGTATATATATATATACTGTGCAGTATTGCAGCCAGCGGGAATAAAATGCTTCAATCCTTGCTTGGAAAATAACTCAATGCACTCGGGCAGAAAACAGTCACAAACCTCAATACACCCGGGTATACCCGAATTCGTGGGACTAGCCGAGCTCGAATAAAGTGTGTCGCCAGTGTAGCTATGGCTACAAATTTCTTACTACCATTACTCACTTTATGGCAGCTTGTGAATTTTATGACTTTTGTTGCATTTTGCAGCATATGCCGTGCCCATAGAGGATATGTTCTTAAGCGGACTGATACATTTATGCTTGTGCAATAAATGTTACGATCTTTGGAAGACCAGTGGAGTGCCTCTTTTTCTATTTTTGATCTACCTGTGGCTCCGCATCTTGGTATCGTGAGTGCAGCTATTTTGGACTGTTTCTTACTTTATTACATGTTTGTAAGTGTAATATTTATTGCTGTGTTCACAATATTCTTTATTCACTTTTTCCTGGTACAACTTGTTATAAATCAGTAATTAAATAGACTCCATATTGTCTTTTAAGTGGATATCCAAAATGCAGATCTTGGTTGATCGGATCTGAATGTCAGTATTTCTTTTCTAGTGGGCCATTTAAACATTTTATTATTTTTTTATTTTATATAGGTATGCAGTCTATAAAATTGTTTGGTTATTAATAACTAGCTAAAGTACCGGCTTCTCACGGGTTGCAGTACTTTGGAGTCATCTTTTCCATTACAAATTTGTAACTGTGAATCAAATCAATAATGGTGTCCTCTTTAACCCCGTCAACAATTCCATCTTGCGGTGAGTGAGCCTGCACCCCCAACCACTGAGACTCCCACCCCAAATTATAGTGACATCCACTGTATTCACTGACACAATACCCCAGTGACTTTCCTCTCATTCACCCTCACCTCACACTACCCCTCTAATCCGCTCATCCCCCAATGTATTTCTCTCCCTGTTTATCCAGCCCCCTTGTCTCTCCTCCCCCTTTTACAACCCACCTCTCCACCTCCCTCTTCCCCCTCCCCTTTTACAACCCACCTCTCCACCTCCCTTTTCCCTCTCCCCCTTACACCGTCACATCCCCCCCACCGGTGCACACCCTTTTGGCCCCTTTAGTATGCTTACACATTTTAGGTGTCTAGATTTCATGGCCTTGGAGCTATAGCTCTGACAGGCATGCAGACACAGACACACAAACACACACAGGCTCTTTTATTATTATAGATAAATGAATAAAGGTTGTGCGTATATTTGGGCTTCCCTCTATTACTTTTTATACACAAGTTGGCAGGTATAGAAATATAATGTGATATAATCTGATCACACTCTACATCAACCAATGTGGGAAGTGAAAACATTTTTAAAAGGACATCGAACCTTTAAAAAGAACTTACCAAAATATTACAATATTCAAAAATCCTTACAAATACAAATCAGTGTTGCATTTCCTAAAGTATTTGTTGTCTATTTGTTATGCATCATCTTGAGTTAATATTTCACCAATAACGGAGCTTCCAAAGGTTTTCATTATTATAACAGGACATCATTATTTCCTTCAGTTACTTTATTGATGGTTTGAAACTGTTAAAATCCTTTAATGTGGCTGAAGCAACAAAACTAATAATATAATGTGATAAATTATTTGCCACAAAGAACAAATTTGTATCTTTTACTTCCAGTTAACACGTCTTTGTTCCGTAGCTTTTAGTGGAGTTGCAGTGAAGGCAATGGATTCCATCTTGTGGGTTATATGTTCCTGGACCACAGATGACTATAAGGAAAATAAATAAAAAGCATAGTAAGTAAATTATGTGTGAATATATATGTATATATATATATATATAAGACACACAGATGAAAAGAACATAGACAATCCCCTTAGTAGCACTCTAAATTACACCCCAACTAATCTATAAGATAAAGATGGTTAAAAAGAAACAGATGCTCCGCCAATTCAGAAAAAATGAACAAGATTTTATTGATTAAACAACAAGACACACTAACTTAAAAACATAAAAATACTAAAGACAGCCTATGAAAATATATATGTATCAAAAATATAAAGAGAGGACTACTAATCAAACACTTTCAGTATTACAAAAAAAAAAACTAAAATGTGTCTAAATAAAGTTTAAATAATGACAACAAAGTAGTTTAGTCTAACATAATAGGCAATACAAAATATATTCCCACTGACATATGCATGAAAGAATAATTTTTCATTGCGTTGGAAAAAGTATATAGTCAATGACACTCCCTTGATAAAGGTCCTGTTTTTAGGACCGAAACGTTGGTGTTTTGTGCCTGCTTTACTAATACAATTCTTTTTGCTAATAAGTGTGCTGTCTCTTCCTTGCTGTGCCTACTTTGGATTCTCTGGTCTGCCTGGTAAGGAGCCTTTGATTATATGATGAAATCACTTTATGTGAAGAAACGCGTAGAGAAGAGCGTTTTTTAGCTGCTGTCACACTGTGATATATATTTTGACTCTATCCTCACTGCCCACCTCATTACGGACTGCCTTTGGGAGTGCAGAGAGACTTCTCTGATCAGCCCCTGCATCGCGGGGTCACGGACTACAGACCTCATATCCGGATACACTAACATTGTGGAGGACTTCCGGGTCACATTGTGGTGAGCTTTTTCCTGTATCCCCTGCTGGATGTCGGTTCAGCAGAGCTGAGAAAACCCAGACAGAGAGAGGGCGCGCCATCCAAGGCACAACGTGGGCGGTTGGCGAATGAGTATACTCATTATATGCATTTATTTATCCTGTGTTTGTGAGTTCGCATTTGTTGGTTTTATTCATATTCATTTTTATTAAATTGTATTTTTTCATGCTGCACTAGGATCGGGCGCTTTCTTTTCTTGTTGTTCATATATATATATATATATATATATATATATATATATATATATATATATATATATAACATGATACTGCACATCATTTATACATTTACGTCAAAAACAAAATAAAAAGTAGATGTTAGGCCATATTTAATGAGCAGTCTATCGCCATAAGGCACCTCCCAGCACTGGAAGATCTCATACAGCCCATTCTAGTTAATGAGCTGCATGGTGTCTTCCAGCGCTGCAAGCTGTCTTATAGCAGAACACAGTCTAGTAAATATAGGCAATTGTATTGTCATATTCAGAAAAAATAACAATGCAAAATGTATAGTTTTGTGACAGATCCCACTGGGGACCAAAACAATGAAAACTAAAATGTGTTTAAATTGTCGAGAAACGCCCTTATGTCTGGTATCAAATGCATAGGACAAATTCTGCCTATGTAGAAGCTTTAAAATTAGCTTTCATATGCCGTATTCCATGCCACAGTCATCTAAGAAACTAAATGGAATGTATTAATTAGTACAGTGCACTGCATTGACCATGGAGCTATAAAGGACGCACAGCCTTCGCAAACAGATTTACATAATTTTCCTTTATAGCACAATTATGGATATATTGAGTTCAGGTGAGTGCATTTTGAGAAATGCTTCAGGATCATTATAGTTTTAGTACAACAAATAAGATTGCAAGAAACTTACAGTATCTGTTTGATGCAAAAGTAATGTACAAAACAAAAAATGCTCTGTAATACTGTATATTAATATGTCCATTTACACTGTTGTCACAGTTGTTCGCTATGTTTCTCAAATGGCCCATACAGTCAGCTCTATCACAGTTAGCCTCACTGCCTAGCTGAGGGGTTGTGAAGTATATTTTAATAAAATGATCCAAAGAAAGGGCACTTACATATACTAAATTCCATTGGGTGCATTGAACAAGGAGATTCCATTTGAAAGGCCTGCCTACTATTTACAGAATCACATTTTCTCTTATTCTGAATTATTAAAGATAATGACATTAAAGCAGAAATACACCATGACTTTTAAATATGTTTTATAGTCCACTAGTGCGTGAAGATGTTAGCAGTTTTACTTGACATACTTTACCTAAAGAGAAAGTGCAGAAGGCCATATTCAAGACCTTGGAAATATAAAAAATATATAGTACAGCATAAAAATTGAGTTGCTTGATGAAGGAAAGTCTAATAAATTTGTACCTATGGTTTAGGTAATGTTTTAAAAAAAGACAAATGTTTTTAGTGCAACTTTTTTTTTTGAAGTGAAACTTCTTTAGTGACATTTATTCTGATGGGGTAAAATGGGAGAGATGGGGGACAAATGTGAAACGGAAGTGATGTCACGGCTCCCCCATCCCTCCCCCCACATGCCTGCTGTGACATGCGGCGGCGATAGCCGCCGGCGCCGCTCCTAACGGCCACCGTTCCCCCCACGCAGCCGCTGTGACATGCGGCGGCGGCGATAGCCGCCGGCGCCGCTCCTAACGGCCGCCGTTAAACCCCACACGTCCGCTGCCATGGATGTACAAAGATGGCTGGCGCTGAGCTTCCAGGTGTGGGTGTAGTTAGATGGCGGAAGCCCCGCAAGTCCTCCGGCTGTGAGAGGAGGAGCCGCTGCTCAGCCTCTCTCCTCCCTAACTCCGCTTCCCCTTCCCTGTGTCCCGCTGACTGAGCGCCGCCGGTTGCCGGAGGAGGAGAGCCGCCATTCCCCCCACTCGTCTACACAGACATGGGAGGTTGAGGCGCATGTGCAGATTTGACCGCCGGGTCCCTCAGGCCAGGAAGCTATCTGCATCCGTTGATGCGAGGCAGCGCATGCGCAGAGTCGCATGCCCCTCGTAGCAGCCTCGGAGGCTGAAGTGGAACCGGCGCCGATAGTAGAGATTCATCTGTCCCCATCCCTCCCCGATCCACACGATTGAACGAGGACAGGACAGCACAGCACGGGGGGTGCTCGCCTCTCACCTCTCACGGCTCCGGTAACGCGGGAAGCGGGGGTTTGAGTGCGCCGCTTCCAACGCAGCACTGCCGAGGGGGGGGGGGGCTCTCAATCAAAGTATCTGCCCCTCACATAAGCCGGGCCCGGTGTGGCCGCATCTCCCTGGAGGTGGGGGTGGGGGGGAGGAGAGACTCAGACAGAGCCGCCGCGGGTCCGCAGCTCTGCCTGCGTTTTTTGGGGGGGGGGAGGAGAGACTCAGACAGAGCCGCCGCGGGTCCGCAGCTCTGCCTGGGGTGGGGGGAGTCAGGAGAGAGGGGGCAGGACACAGAAAGAGAGACACAGATACACTGACACACATACACACACTGACTGACACACACACACACACACACACACACACACACACACACACACACACACACACACACACACACACACACACACTGACTGACACACATACACACACTGAATGACACACATACACACACTGACTGACTGACACACACACACACACACTGACTGACACACACACACTCACTGTCTGACACACACACACACACACACACACACACACACACACACACACACACACACACACACACACACACACACACACACACACACACACTGACTGACACACACACACACACACACACACACACACACACACACACACACACACACACACACACACACACACACACACACACACACACACACACTGACTGACACACACACACACACACTGACTGACACACACACACACACACACACACACACACACACACTGACTGACACACACACACTGACTGACACACACACACACTGACTGACACACAGACACACTGACTGACACACATACACACGCACACTGACTGACACACATACGCACGCACACTGACTGACACACATACACTCACTGACCGACACAGAGAGACATTCACACAACACAGAGAGAGAGAGACATACACTGACACACACAAACACACATTGACTGACACACACAAAAACACATTAACTGACACACACATTGACTGACACACACACACACACACACACACACACACACACACACACACACACACACACACACACACACACACACACACACACACACACACATTGACTGACACACACTCACACACACACGCACACACATGCACACATTGACTGACACACATGCACACACTGACTGACACACATGCACACACTCACACACACACGCACACACTGACTGACACACATGCACACATTGACCGACACACATACACACACTGACCGACACACATACACACACTGACCGGCACAGATACATACACTGACTGACACACACACACAAACAAACACACATACATACTCTCTGACTGACACACATACATACTCACTGACTGACACATACACTGACTGACACATGTGTGCCGAGCACGCGCGTTATAAGTCAATTTCTGTGACAAAAGTCAAAGAAGTTTCACTTACTATGCGCGTGCACAGCACACACAGCTTTTTTTTTTAAAGCTACAGTATGTATTGTATCTTCTATCACAGTCTCCATGGGTAATAAATTCCACATTTCAGCCCTTACTGTAAAGAACCCTTTCCTTTGTTGCCAGGTGAAATCTCCTTTCCTCCAACCTTAAGGGATGACCCTGTGTCATTTGTATTGCCCTTGGGATGAATAGTTAGTCTGGAAGCTCCTTGTAGTGTCGTTGAATATATTTGTACAGTATATAGTTTTATCACCTCTTTGACGCCTCTTTTCTAATGTAAAAAAATCTAATTTAGCTAGCCTCTCCTCATAAGTTAGACTGTCCATCCCTTTTACTAATTTGGTGGCTCTTCTCTGCACTCAATCTAATTCCATAATGTATTTTCAAAGGAGTCGTGCCCAAAATTGTACTCCATGTTCAAGGTGTGGTCTTACTAATGCTTTATAAAGGGGCATAATTATGCTTACTTCCCTCCCATCCATTGCCCATTTAATGAAACAAAAAAACCTGCGCTCATAAGTGATCAGTGATGGGTGATAGTGACTTAGAAATAAGGTATAAATTACAACCTGATAAGGGTGAGGTTTTGTGCTGCTGGTCAATTAGGATGGCTCAAACACCAGGCTACATAGAAACAGAGAAAAGACAGCGCAAAAAACCCATAGGGGCCTATGCAGAGAGCAGCGCTATTTCGAAATTCGCCATTTTTTGGAGAAAATCGCGCAGAAAGCAGCAGAAAATGGCGAGTTCCGAAAAACGCGCCAATTTTTCTTTTCTATTTGTAAAACTCGCCTCGCGGCTGGCGAGAACCTCAATCTCGCCAGTTTTAAAAATATCCGTATGCAGAGAGGCGCGAACGGCATCTAGCGGCTGTTCGCGCCAATAAAATGGCGCGATTGTCTCCGTTTTGCCTCGCCAAAAAAAACTGCCGCTCGCGGCCATTGCAAAGGGGAAAAAAAAGGCGCGAATTTGTATTAACACATTTCTGAAGCGCGCATCTCGCCAATTTAAACTCACCACACGCATCCATGTTAAACATAGCAGAATTCGCACTTTTCTGCATATGGAGATTAAAACTCTCCAAAAAAGCTACTTTTTAATAAATTCGCCAATTTTAAAATTCGCTGCTCTCTGCATAGGCCCCATAGTGTAATATATTAAAAAAACTATTTATAGGGTGGGGGTGAGTGTTGCACGTACATCAATAAAAAAGGTTAACAGCATGACATGTTAGGGACATGTTACCACTCGGAGGGGACAGCAGGACACGGACAGATGTATCTTGGACGTCCTCCATCTAAGTGCTGGTATCCAGGAGCGGTGTATGCAGCTCCACTTTAGGGAGCCTTCCCGTGTGCTGAAGGTACTCCAGCCGGTAGTTCGGAAGGGGTGATCTCCTAGTCGCTTCCGGGTTTGTCCACGCTTACGTCTGACGTCATCTGGCGGCGTCTCTCAGTCGGTCGCGTCTTTAATGCGTCTCTCCTCAACGATAGCTTATCGAGTGGTTAGGAAAGTCCCGAACAAGTCCCAAATAGAACAAGTGCAATAGTATATAACCGAAATGGGAGTAGATATAGAAAATGAAGGAACGCGCCCTCTCCTACGCGTTTCGTACTTTCGTACTACTTCTGAAGAAGTACGAAAGTACGAAACGCGTAGGAGAGGGCGCGTTCCTTCATTTTCTATATCTACTCCCATTGCGGTTATATACTATTGCACTTGTTCTATTTGGGACTTGTTCGGGACTTTCCTAACCACTCGATAAGCTATCGTTGAGGAGAGACGCATTAAAGACGCGACCGACTGAGACACGCCGCCAGATGATGTCAGACGTAAGCGTGGACTAACCCGGAAGCGACTAGGAGATCACCCCTTCCGAACTACCGGCTGGAGTACCTTCAGCACACGGGAAGGCTCCCTAAAGTGGAGCTGCATACACCACTCCTGGATACCAGCAGCTAGAAGGAGGACGTCCAAGATACATCTGTCCGTGTCCTGCTGTCCCCGCCGAGTGGTAACATGTCCCTAACATGTCATGCTGTTAACCTTTTTTATTGATGTACGTGCAACACTCACCCCCACCCTATAAATAGTTTTTTTAATATATTACACTATGGTTTTTTTGCGCTGTCTTTTCTCTGTTTCCACATTGCCCATTTAATGCAAGAAAAGATCTTGTTTGCCTTTGCAGCTACTGACTTTGGGTACTATTGCTAAGCCTGCTGTCTACAAGCACTCCTAAACCCTTCTCCATCAAGAATTCCCCTAATTTATTTCCATTTAATTAGTAAAGTGCCTGTTTATACTTTTCCCCAAATGCATAACCTTACATTTATCTGTATTAAACCTCATCTGCCATTTACCTGCCCAAGTTTCCAGTCTCTCCAAGTCCTTCTGGAGAGAAATTACATCCATATAAAACAGGGGTGGACAAAAATATAAAATACTTAGGAGCCAGCCACACACACACTGACTACCTGAACAAGCTCCTCACCCCTACCACATGCAGCACTTATCATCTGAGATCTGACTCCAAAAGACTGTTCATGGTCCCAAGGTTCAACAAAGTATCCGGCCGCTCCTCCTTCTCTTACCATGCACCCCAAAACTGGAACAATCTACTGGAGACTCTCACAGCCACCGCCAGTCTAAGTTCTTTCAAAACTAAAGCTGTCTCATATTTTAATCTGGTCTGTAACTGTTACATACGCCAATAATATATATTTGTAACGAGTGCTCACCACGGGACCGCGAGACTGAGGTGGGGATGTCAGAATATACAGACCTACACCGTAGTCGTGTAGCTGGGTCAGGGCAGGAGAGGTTAGAATGGTCGTGGTACTTGCCGTAGTCTGGGGTTGGAGAAGTCAGATGGTCGTGATACTCGCCTTGGTCTTGGGATGGAGAAGTCAGGAGGTCATAGTGCATAGCCGGGGTCCAGGAGTAGAGAAGGTAGAAGTCCAATAGCAAGCCGAAGTCAAAACAGGAACAAGATAAACAAGACATGTGCAGGCAAGATAAGAGCAAAGCAGCAGGGTGCTTTTGGGGCAAGCACTTCATCACATAAAGAGGTTTATGTTCAGCCAAATTGGAGGAGGATTTGGTGAGCATAAATAGTGCAGGTAACACATAGCAGGTTAGCACAAGGCTGCAAGGTAATGAATGGGAACCGCCCATTCAGATGTATTTAGTCCACTGGCTGGGGCAGGGAGAAGAGCAGATGTAGCATAATTGCTGAGAGCAAGACTTCGGAGGGCCATGGGGCGTCTGCATGTAATTCTCGTGCGATGTGCATCACCTGTGACATCACAGGGGCGGAGACTGAGCACGGGCGGGTGGTATCCCCCAGCCTTGTAGCGTGACGTGCGTCATCAGTCTTGTCACGGGACGTGTCATGGGGGGGGAGCCGGGGTCTAATCCTCACAATACACTGGCGACACACTTTATTCGAGCTCGGCTAGTCCCACGAATTCGGGTATACTCGGGTGTATTGAGGTTTGTGACTGTTTTCTGCCCGAGTGCATTGAGGTATTTTCAGGCAGGGATTGAAGCATTTTATTCCCGCTGGCTGCAATACTGCACAGTATATATATATATATACTGCATTACAATTCATGAATTTATGCCATCTGGTAGACACGCGAAGCATTGCAGCCTATTAAATCCTAATCATTATCATTTAACAGATCAGCCGCCCGTCAGCCAGGCATGAACCCAGGCTGGGAAGGCAAACGCAACGGGGCTTGTCAGAGGTGAGGAGCGGCGCATTCCAGGTATCTGCCAGGTACATACTGGGTATTTGCTCGAATAAAGTGTGTCGGTGCAGTATTATCTCTAAGGCATGCAATGTCTTGTATATAATATATACCCTGTTCACTTATGTAACTATGTATTGTAACCATGTATTATTTGTCATCTTAAATCTATGCCCAGGACATACTTGAAAACGAGAGGTAACTCTCAATGTACTACTTCCTGGTAAAACATTTTAAAATAAATACATAAAATAAATAAATAAATAAACACACACACACACACACACACACACACACACACACACACACACACACACACACACACACACACACACACACACACACACACACACACACACACACACACACACACACACTCACACACTCGTACAGACATGTACTCATTATGACAAACAATCTCTCTTACATACTGTACACTCTCTCTCATACAGACACATTCTCACATAGACACATTGGGGGTCATGCACTAAGCGGCGAAAAATTGCATTCGCCAGGGCTTTGAACTCGCCATGTTTTTGGCGTGTTGCCCTCGCTGTATGCAGGAAGGGCCGAATCCCTGGCGAATCACAGCGAGAGCAACATTGCCAAACATGGCGAGTAGCCGCTGGCGAGACAGTCTGCCTGGCGAGAAGCGGCCGATAAGCCGTCCCCTGGCGAGATGTGTCTGCAGCAGAGAGAGATCCGCCACTCTCTCGGTGCAAACATCGGTAACATTAAAAAATCTTTTAAATAAAATTTTACTCAGGGTGTACATGTGCAGGGGGTCTCCGGAGCTGAACCGCATTGGTTTCAGGTCCGGGGACCCCCTGCTTCCTGAGATACAGGCCCCTTTATGAGGTGCCGGTATCCCTCTGCATTTAAATGTCCCGATCACGTGACCGCAGAATATAAACAAAGCAGAGGGATACCGGCACCCCATAAAGGGGCCTGTATCTCTAGAAGCAGGGGGTCCCCGGACCTAAAACCAAAGCGGTTCAGCTCCGGAGACCCTCTGCACATCTACACTATGAATAAAACACCCATATCAATAAACAATAATTCCTTACCTTTGCGGCTATCTGCTATGGTAACGAAGCAGCATGAATGTATTTTTAATAATAGTGTACTGTGAACAGGGTGTCCCCTTAGCTGAACCTCATTTATTTGTGGTTCAGGGACCCCCTGCTTCCCGAGTTACAGGCCCCGGTATGGGTCATCGGGTGCCAGTGTCGCCGCCATCTTTATAGCATCCCAAACGCGACGTGCCCGCTATAAAGATGGCGACGACATTGGCACCGATGCCCCAAACCCAAATCGAGAATGTATTTGCAATGTATTGGCTATGTTTTTTGTTGGCAACGGGGGACAGAGGGAATCTGCTGGTGAAGGGGCATCATATTGATGAGGTTAGTAGAACTTTATTTATTTTATTATGCTAGTTAATGTGTTTAATAATGGACAAAAAATCTATTATCCATATCTGGATAATAGTTATTTTGCCCATTACTGTACTGTATGTGTGGCGGCGGGGGGGGGGGGGGTATTTATGTATTTAAATGTATAGGACAGGTTTATTTTTTTTACATTCAGGGTTGGTTCCTTAGGTCTGCAGGGACCTCTGGAGACCACCTGAGGTCTCCTCGGACACACACGGGCACCAGGCTGGCGGGTCCACGGGGGACACCTGCGGGGTAGAAATGGTGGCCCCATCTGTGGGGGCACTGCAGACCTGTAGGGACCACCCGAGGGCCCCCAGACACCCGTGGGAACCACCCGACGACCCTCAGACACCTGACCCGGGGCCCCCCCAGACACCCGCGGGCCTACCCATGGAGACCCCAATTGGGGCCCACGGTGACCCGCGGAGACCACCTGGAGGACCACGGCGCCTGCCGGGGACCACCCATAGGCCTCCAGATCCTGTTTGAAACCTTTTGCTGGGCCACTGTGAGGCTTACGGACACCCGGCAGGGCCACCGGGGATTCCCATGGGCCCGGGGTATTAACCCTGTATGTAAAATAATAAATCATGTATTAATGGGGGGGCACAGGGGGTGGGTTATGTATTGTTTATTAAATTTAGTCATGTTTATTGTGGTTAACGGGGGTATTGTCCCCAAGCCAGGTTGGGTAGGCCTCCCTGTGGGTAGTGGGTGGTTAGGCCTCACGTTTGGGAGGGGTAATGGGGGAGAGTGTATAGGCCTCCCGAGTGGTGGGTGCGGGTGGGTTAACCCCTTAATGACTAGCGGTTAATGACCGCTAAGGTGATTAAGGGGTTAGGGGACATTACATTGGCTTTTGTTATTCTTGTTTATGTTTTGCAGCATCGGAGGAGGCCATGGACGGTGATGAAGATGAAGATGAGGATGGCCTTCATCGTGGCAGCCGGACATGGGTGAGTGCTATATGTATTTATTGTTCTTTATGTATTTTAAATGGGCAAATGCACTATTACCCATTTGTGGATAATAGTAATTTTGCACATTACTATTCTGTATGTGTTAGGGGGGAGGGTGTATTTATTTATAAGTATTTATGTGTTTTTTAATTATTTTTGGGGGGCACTGAATTGGTACTGCAGGCCCACAGGGACACCTGCGGGTATCACCCGAGGGCCACCGCCGGCCTATAGTATCATTGCTGTGCATATACTGTATGTACTGTATGTTAGGGGGGTATAGGGGTTGTTGGTGTAATATATATATATATATATATATATAACAAACAACAGGGAGATAAGCTGCGCCTCTAAGGAACATGTACAATAAAAATATATGTGCTATAACGATATGATGTAAATGTCTAAATTACATAAGCAATACTTATATACACATATAGTAATATTGTGGACCTATAATGATATCAGGCCCACAAAAACATGAACAATAAAATAATATAAAAGCAAAAAAGGATAAACCAGTCCTCAAATAGTCCAATGAAAAGTATAGGTGCTGGTATGCAGGGTCTCCGGCAGCTCTCAGTATGGACCAACCATGTCCATAAGGTATCTAAAAAGAAAAAAAGAGGAGAGAGCGCACGCCCATAGCGTATAAAAGTTTTAATGAAGGGGGGAGGGGGAGAGAAGGGGGTAAAAAACGCACTTACAAAAAATGCATTAAAATCAAGCATATGTGATATACATAATCACCACCATCCGGTTTAGCTGAGACTCTTGGGGCACTCCTAAGCTCCGTTGGTAAGGGGCAACATCACTGCAGATTCCAGGGCTGGTAGCACCATCCGGTCAAACTGCAGGCTTCAGGGGCCGTCCCAGGCTCCGTTGGTAGTGGAGCACCGTCCCAGTAGATTCACAAAGCAGGTAGGCTATGAAAATGCCCAAGAAAGAGGTCCCGTATAATGCTGCCTCTAGCACTCGTGCCTGGATCAATACGCTCCAGCGCTTAGTGTGGACTCCAATGTCTCTGCGTCTGACGTCACGACGCTCCCTGACGCGTTTCGTCAGTCACGGCTAACTTTCTCAAAGGGATGTCATAAGAGGGGGAGGTCCGGTATTATATATACAACCTCAAAGTGGTAATTAAAGGAAATCTCCTCCCCTACTCAGCTGCATTCGTTTTTCGTGCTGCTACACATATATATACACACTTATACTTACATAAAATACAGGTAATTAACCCTAAAAGGATCGGAGGAGAAAGCAAGATTTAACTCTAAATACCAGTCTACATCGTATTGCATTTTGGATAGATGACACATAGTATACAAAACATATACATACAAGCTCATTAATAAAAAATCATTATATAAAAAATCCATACAGTAAATGTATATTAGATTTATATTACACATAGACTGGCATAACATAGTTCATCAAGGCCAAATTCATCAAGACAAAAGTCCTAAAGGGATAAAACCAGAGGGAAACATTCAGCCTACATGTAAATCACAACCTCTCAAATGAATATATATTAATGTGTGTATGGATTCTATTATGATATTCCATAAGGTGCATCAGTAAATAATACTTAACTTCACCTAATATATAGAGAGGGATGACCTACATATAGGCTAATACTATATATAGTTACTGCAAAACAGAGGATCACAAGATATCATATACCATAAATAGAAAATGCAATAATATATACATTCTCAATCACACACAATCAAGTGCAAATTTTGCCTCTAATGGGTGTGTGAATGATTTGAATATAGACAATAAGTCATATGATCCTGATAGGAAAATACTGATCATTTTAAAAAACTATCAGTCTGGAGTCTGTATGCCACAAACAAGGCCAGGTCCCGGGGAACTATTATGTGAGTGCTTGTTAGAATTAATTATATATTTTTAATTTTTTAATTTTTAATTTTTTAATTTTTAAAGTAATAGGGACAGAAGTGTATAAGTATCGTTCCCCATTATTTACTATCCAGGCCCTAAATGGCCATAATAAAGTGAGTGCTTATTTAGATGAATATTAAATATAATATAAGTGCTATACGATAATTAAAAAAGTGTATGTGAAAATTAATATTAGAAAATATTACCTATTATCATCTATTGAACCCTATAATGATCCTATTTTTAATTGTACCACATAAATGTGCAAATATAAATATTCATAAATATATCCATTGTCCAGACGGGGGGAAGTGTGGGATAGGGGAGGGGGGGGGAAAAGGGGGGTGGGGCGGGGGAGGGGGGTGAATCTCAGGAGGAGATGCAGACAAAGGATGGAATGAGAAGCAGAGGAAGAGAACAGGAAGAGACATCCAAGGAATGATCAGACTAGAGTACTAACGTCTAAACACTCATTCAATCCCCCAGGATTAAGGGTGCCCAATTGGTGAATCCAAAAGGTTTCCCGCCTACAGAGTGTCTTGAATCGGTCGCCTCCTAGAACACAAGGAGAAATGGTCTCTATTCCCATAATCTGCATGGTCTTGGGATTTTGTTGATGAAATAGTTTAAAGTGTCGAGAGACACTATGGTTAGTGAGACCCTTAATGACATTTCTCCTGTGTTCCAGGAAGCGCGTACCCAATGTTCTCGTGGTGCGTCCAACATATTTTAGACTGCACCCACATTGTATAAGGTACACAACATAAGTGCTAAGACAAGTGATGGAGCTACTGATGGCATATGTGATGCCCCTACTCTGGGAACAGACATGAGTATTATTCAAAAGATGCCTGCATGTAATGCATCGACTGCGGCCACAGGGATGGTTTCCCAATGGTCCCTTATTTTTAGCAGTATCACAAATTGAGGAAGACTTGAGCCTAGTGGGAGCTAATATACTTTTTATACTTCTAGCCTTCCTATATGTAACAGTAGCTCTATCCGGCAGGATAGGTCCTAAATGGGGATCACACTTGAGAATGGACCAATGATCATTCAAGATCCTATTAATGGATCTTGATGACTGGTTATAGGTGGTAATAAACCTCGCATTCGATCTCTCCATCCCTGTGTGTGTTGCTGGGATGTCATAACCTGTACGTTTTCCTTTTTGTTGTTTATTTTTAGATTTCTCAAGCAAAGTAGTTCTAGCAATTGAACTCACCTTACTGAGAGAATCTGAGACCACGACAGGATCATATCCCTTAGAAAGAAACTTCTTCCCAAGTGTGACCGACTGGTTTTCAAAGTCAACATCCCTTGTGCAGTTCCTCCGTATTCTGTGGAACTGCCCCAAGGGAATATTGTTGAGCCAGTGTTTGTGATGGTTGCTGGACGCATGGACGTAGCTATTCACAGACATAGACTTGAAATGTGTGGTGGTGATGATGTTCAAGTCTGTGTCTATGCTCAGGGCCAGATCCAGAAAGACAGTGGACAAGTTATTGATATCAAAAGTGAATTTGAGTCCAAACGAGTTGTTGCTGAAAGAGCTCAGGATGTCGAATAATTCCGACTCCTCTCCATCCCAAATTATAATAATATCATCTATGAAACGGCCATAGTATACGAGACCCGCTCCAAGCAAGATGTTCTGCCACACATGGGACTCCTCCCAGTGCCCCATAAAGAGGTTGGCATAGCTAGGAGCGAATCTCGTACCCATGGCCGTTCCACAGATTTGCAAGTGAAAATCATCTTCAAATAAAAAATAATTGTGCGTAAGAATGAAATGGATACTTTCTAAAATAAATAACCTGTGTTTTTCCGGAAAAAGTGAATCCTTGTCCAACCAGTATTTAATAGCCTCTAATCCCTTGGTATGTTCAATGCAGGTGTATAATGATGAAACATCACATGTTGCCCATAGATAGGTGGATTTCCACCTAATATCAGAAATGGAGTCGATGACATGGAGCGTATCCCTAATATGGGACCTCAGTGAAGTGACATAGGGGTGGAGAAAATAGTCAACATATTGGGATAGGGTCGATGTCATCGACTCCACGCCCGATACTATGGGTCTACCCGGGGGATTGGACAAGGATTTGTGCACTTTAGGAAGGTGATAAAAAATAGGGGTGCGTGGGTGTATATATATATATATTGTTGGGCTGTTGTGTGTGTATTATTTTTATTGTGGGTAGCGGGGGTGGGCGAAGTGGGTATTAGCCCCAACGGTGGTTGTTTAGGGCTTGCGGGTGGGTAGCGGGAGGGCTTAACCCCTTCTTGACCGTAGCGGTATTAACCACTAAGGTAATGAAGGGGTTAAGTCCACCCGCAATGCCCCCGCAAGCCCTAAACAGCCACCAAAAGCTAAATACCCCCTTTACCCACCCCCGCTACCCACAATAAACCTGGCACGGCTGGTTAACCCCTTCATTGCCTTAGCAGTTAGTCGCTAAGGTAATGAAGTGGGCTGTAAATGCATTTTTCCTGCCTTGGATGCATGCCGGGGGGGCTCCGGTGCTGGTGTTAATGGTATCAGCTCCGGAGACCCCCGGCATCAATCCCAAACAGGAAAAAGGCCTTATTTTTTCTAAGTGCCGTTCCGCCGCTCATCCGCCGTCTCTCCCCAGCAACTTGCCAACTTTTTGGGGCGAGACGGATTGGCGTGAAAATCTCAATTCTAGAGTGGCGAGTAGCGGCGCAAAGCTGCTCGGGGCTACTAAACTGAGCGGGTTTGAAAACATGGCTAGTAGCGGCGCAAAGTGCCTTTTCGCCGCGCCTCTGACGTAAAAAAAAAACGCCAAAAAACTTGCCATTTTTTCCTCTTTTCGCCAAGTTCTCTGGGCTTACTGAATCGTGGTATGCATTTTTGGCGCAAAACGGGCGAAAGTTTTTTTATATATCACTTTGTATAGCATAGTTTTTGCAGAAATTGATGGATGTCAATTTTATTTATAAGATTGGGATTACTGTGTGTATATTGATGCAATTTCTTCTTCTTGTCTTCACTATAATATATATATATATATATATATATATATATATATATATATATATATATATATATATATAACAATAACAAGAATGTTCAAGGCACTCAAAGGGAAAAAGTAAAAGGAAAAAAACTTATCTGATCAGTCGTGATGCTCACAGTGCGGCCAGGATCACCATCCAGCAACAAAAAATAGATAAATACCCAATATCAGTAAGCCCCGAGAACTTGGCGAAAAGAGAAAAAAACACCAAGTTTTTTGGCGGTTTTTTTTTACGTCAGAGGCGCGGCGAAAAGGCACTTTGCGCCGCGCCTCTGGTGTAAAAAAAAAAACGCCAAAAAAACTTGCCGTTTTTTTCCCTTTTCGCCAAGTTCTCGGGGCTTACTGAATCGTGTATGCATTTTTGGCGCAAAACGGGCAAAAGGTTCCTTTTCGCTGCTTACTGCATGACCCCCATTATCTCATAAAAACACAAACTCTCTCATACAGACAAGCACTCTCATCCAACAGTGTGAATTGAGAGCAGGAAGGGCTCTAACTACCTACGCCCCCTCCGAATAGCTTAGCCCCCGCCAGCCATTTAGCCTCGTACCCAATTCTTGGACGGCCGATGCTTCGTGCTCTATTATCTGCCCACTCCCCTCACTAAGCGATGCAGCAGTGACTTGACCTGAGCACATGTTCCAAGGGGGACATTTCAGGCCCCAGAGTGTTTCCATCCGTGTGTGTAATATATAATATATATATAGCAACTGTAAATATTCCTTTCTCAAGCGCTTGAGAAAGGACCTTAAAGTCCGAAACGTTGCTTCTTTTTTCTGTGATTACCCCCTGATGCCTGTGTTACTTCATTAAATTGTATTTTTTGAATTTGTGAGTGCTCCAGATTCTTTGATATTGGGTATTTATCTATTTTTTGTTGCTGGATGGTGATCCTGGCCGCACTGTGAGCACCACGACTGATCAGATAAGTTTTTTCCTTTTACTTTTTCCCTTTGAGTGCCTTGAACATTCTTGTTATTGTTATATATATATATATATATATATATAATACTGAGTTAAGTTATGGTGAGTAAAAAAAGTGACAAAAACCCTCCACAGGAAAGCAAATATGCAAATATAGCTGTATGCTCATCTGCATGTCTTAGGCAGGTCTGCAACCCCGCCTTTCCCCATTATCACCCAGCATACAGCACTTCCACTGCAGCAAGGGATTCTGGGAAATGACATGCAAATGAGCACACAGTGTCACTTTTTGCCTCAATAACCATTTTTAACATGGTTCCCTATAGGCTTACGCTTGCTGCATGGTCACAGCTTTGAGCACAGCCAGGGTTAAGGTGCATACCCAGAAAACCACCCACAGACAGCTGTTTCGACCTTAATGGGTCTCATCAGTGTGGGGTTGATTTTACTGGGATGCAAGAGAGGCTTATGGGATAGGCCAAACCATAATACTGAGTTAAGTTATGGTGAGTAAAAAAAGTGACAAAAACCCTCCACAGGAAAGCAAATATGCAAATATAGCTGTATGCTCATCTGCATGTCTTAGGCAGGTCTGCAACCCCGCCTTTCCCCATTATCACCCAGCATACAGCACTTCCACTGCAGCAAGGGATTCTGGGAAATGACATGCAAATGAGCACACAGTGTCACTTTTTGCCTCAATAACCATTTTTAACATGGTTCCCTATAGGCTTAAGCTTGCTGCATGGTCACAGCTTTGAGCACAGCCAGGGTTAAGGTGCATACCCAGAAAACCACCCACAGACAGCTGTTTCAACCTTAATGGGTCTCATCAGTGTGGGGTTGATTTTACTGGGATGCAAGAGAGGCTTATGGGATAGGCCAAACCATAATACTGAGTTAAGTTATGGTGAGTAAAAAAAGTGACAAAAACCCTCCACATTTCCCAGAATCCCTTGCTGCAGTGGAAGTGCTGTATGCTGGGTGATAATGGGGAAAGGCGGGGTTGCAGACCTGCCTAAGACATGCAGATGAGCATACAGCTATATTTGCATATTTGCTTTCCTGTGGAGGGTTTTTGTCACTTTTTTTACTCACCATAACTTAACTCAGTATTATGGTTTGGCCTATCCCATAAGCCTCTCTTGCATCCCAGTAAAATCAACCCCACACTGATGAGACCCATTAAGGTCAAAACAGCTGTCTGTGGGTGGTTTTCTGGGTATGCACCTTAACCCTGGCTGTGCTCAAAGCTGTGACCATGCAGCAAGCTTAAGCCTATAGGGAACCATGTTAAAAATGGTTATTGAGGCAAAAAGTGACACTGTGTGCTCATTTGCATGTCATTTCCCAGAATCCCTTGCTGCAGTGGAAGTGCTGTATGCTGGGTGATAATGGGGAAAGGCGGGGTTGCAGACCTGCCTAAGACATGCAGATGAGCATACAGCTATATTTGCATATTTGTTTTCCTGTGGAGGGTTTTTGTCACTTTTTTTACTCACCATAACTTAACTCAGTATTATGGTTTGGCCTATCCCATAAGCCTCTCTTGCATCCCAGTAAAATCAACCCCACACTGATGAGACCCATTAAGGTCGAAACAGCTGTCTGTGGGTGGTTTTCTGGGTATGCACCTTAACCCTGGCTGTGCTCAAAGCTGTGACCATGCAGCAAGCTTAAGCCTATAGGGAACCATGTTAAAAATGGTTATTGAGGCAAAAAGTGACACTGTGTGCTCATTTGCATGTCATTTCCCAGAATCCCTTGCTGCAGTGGAAGTGCTGTATGCTGGGTGATAATGGGGAAAGGCGGGGTTGCAGACCTGCCTAAGACATGCAGATGAGCATACAGCTATATTTGCATATTTGTTTTCCTGTGGAGGGTTTTTGTCACTTTTTTTACTCACCATAACTTAACTCAGTATTATGGTTTGGCCTATCCCATAAGCCTCTCTTGCATCCCAGTAAAATCAACCCCACACTGATGAGACCCATTAAGGTCAAAACAGCTGTCTGTGGGTGGTTTTCTGGGTATGCACCTTAACCCTGGCTGTGCTCAAAGCTGTGACCATGCAGCAAGCTTAAGCCTATAGGGAACCATGTTAAAAATGGTTATTGAGGCAAAAAGTGACACTGTGTGCTCATTTGCATGTCATTTCCCAGAATCCCTTGCTGCAGTGGAAGTGCTGTATGCTGGGTGATAATGGGGAAAGGCGGGGTTGCAGACCTGCCTAAGACATGCAGATGAGCATACAGCTATATTTGCATATTTGTTTTCCTGTGGAGGGTTTTTGTCACTTTTTTTACTCACCATAACTTAACTCAGTATTATGGTTTGGCCTATCCCATAAGCCTCTCTTGCATCCCAGTAAAATCAACCCCACACTGATGAGACCCATTAAGGTCGAAACAGCTGTCTGTGGGTGGTTTTCTGGGTATGCACCTTAACCCTGGCTGTGCTCAAAGCTGTGACCATGCAGCAAGCTTAAGCCTATAGGGAACCATGTTAAAAATGGTTATTGAGGCAAAAAGTGACACTGTGTGCTCATTTGCATGTCATTTCCCAGAATCCCTTGCTGCAGTGGAAGTGCTGTATGCTGGGTGATAATGGGGAAAGGCGGGGTTGCAGACCTGCCTAAGACATGCAGATGAGCATACAGCTATATTTGCATATTTGCTTTCCTGTGGAGGGTTTTTGTCACTTTTTTTACTCACCATAACTTAACTCAGTATTATGGTTTGGCCTATCCCATAAGCCTCTCTTGCATCCCAGTAAAATCAACCCCACACTGATGAGACCCATTAAGGTCGAAACAGCTGTCTGTGGGTGGATAAAAGAATTTTCAAAACAAAAAAAAAAAAAAAGCTGTCTGTGGGTGGTTTTCTGGGTATGCACCTTAACCCTGGCTGTGCTCAAAGCTGTGACCATGCAGCAAGCTTAAGCCTATAGGGAACCATGTTAAAAATGGTTATTGAGGCAAAAAGTGACACTGTGTGCTCATTTGCATGTCATTTCCCAGAATCCCTTGCTGCAGTGGAAGTGCTGTATGCTGGGTGATAATGGGGAAAGGCGGGGTTGCAGACCTGCCTAAGACATGCAGATGAGCATACAGCTATATTTGCATATTTGTTTTCCTGTGGAGGGTTTTTGTCACTTTTTTTACTCACCATAACTTAACTCAGTATTATGGTTTGGCCTATCCCATAAGCCTCTCTTGCATCCCAGTAAAATCAACCCCACACTGATGAGACCCATTAAGGTCGAAACAGCTGTCTGTGGGTGGTTTTCTGGGTATGCACCTTAACCCTGGCTGTGCTCAAAGCTGTGACCATGCAGCAAGCTTAAGCCTATAGGGAACCATGTTAAAAATGGTTATTGAGGCAAAAAGTGACACTGTGTGCTCATTTGCATGTCATTTCCCAGAATCCCTTGCTGCAGTGGAAGTGCTGTATGCTGGGTGATAATGGGGAAAGGCGGGGTTGCAGACCTGCCTAAGACATGCAGATGAGCATACAGCTATATTTGCATATTTGTTTTCCTGTGGAGGGTTTTTGTCACTTTTTTTACTCACCATAACTTAACTCAGTATTATGGTTTGGCCTATCCCATAAGCCTCTCTTGCATCCCAGTAAAATCAACCCCACACTGATGAGACCCATTAAGGTCAAAACAGCTGTCTGTGGGTGGTTTTCTGGGTATGCACCTTAACCCTGGCTGTGCTCAAAGCTGTGACCATGCAGCAAGCTTAAGCCTATAGGGAACCATGTTAAAAATGGTTATTGAGGCAAAAAGTGACACTGTGTGCTCATTTGCATGTCATTTCCCAGAATCCCTTGCTGCAGTGGAAGTGCTGTATGCTGGGTGATAATGGGGAAAGGCGGGGTTGCAGACCTGCCTAAGACATGCAGATGAGCATACAGCTATATTTGCATATTTGTTTTCCTGTGGAGGGTTTTTGTCACTTTTTTTACTCACCATAACTTAACTCAGTATTATGGTTTGGCCTATCCCATAAGCCTCTCTTGCATCCCAGTAAAATCAACCCCACACTGATGAGACCCATTAAGGTCGAAACAGCTGTCTGTGGGTGGTTTTCTGGGTATGCACCTTAACCCTGGCTGTGCTCAAAGCTGTGACCATGCAGCAAGCTTAAGCCTATAGGGAACCATGTTAAAAATGGTTATTGAGGCAAAAAGTGACACTGTGTGCTCATTTGCATGTCATTTCCCAGAATCCCTTGCTGCAGTGGAAGTGCTGTATGCTGGGTGATAATGGGGAAAGGCGGGGTTGCAGACCTGCCTAAGACATGCAGATGAGCATACAGCTATATTTGCATATTTGCTTTCCTGTGGAGGGTTTTTGTCACTTTTTTTACTCACCATAACTTAACTCAGTATTATGGTTTGGCCTATCCCATAAGCCTCTCTTGCATCCCAGTAAAATCAACCCCACACTGATGAGACCCATTAAGGTCGAAACAGCTGTCTGTGGGTGGATAAAAGAATTTTCAAAACAAAAAAAAAAAAAAGCTGTCTGTGGGTGGTTTTCTGGGTATGCACCTTAACCCTGGCTGTGCTCAAAGCTGTGACCATGCAGCAAGCTTAAGCCTATAGGGAACCATGTTAAAAATGGTTATTGAGGCAAAAAGTGACACTGTGTGCTCATTTGCATGTCATTTCCCAGAATCCCTTGCTGCAGTGGAAGTGCTGTATGCTGGGTGATAATGGGGAAAGGCGGGGTTGCAGACCTGCCTAAGACATGCAGATGAGCATACAGCTATATTTGCATATTTGCTTTCCTGTGGAGGGTTTTTGTCACTTTTTTTACTCACCATAACTTAACTCAGTATTATGGTTTGGCCTATCCCATAAGCCTCTCTTGCATCCCAGTAAAATCAACCCCACACTGATGAGACCCATCAAGGTCGAAACAGCTGTCTGTGGGTGGGTTTTTGGCTAAGATCAAGAGGATGGAGGTTGCCATGGAGCCCGCCGGGACCACCCTGCACAAGGAGAAGAAGAAGAAGACGAAGAAGGAGAAGCACACGGCACCCCCGAAGACGGTCCCCAGCAGCCAGGAGACGGACGGAGGAGGCCCAGCGGCAACCAGCTCCAGCGGCTCAGGCGACGTTGCCACCCCCAGCGGCCTCACCCCCACTGCCAGCACCAGCAGCAGCGGCCCCAGCTACAACCCTGGAGCTGGGAGCAGCAGCAACAGGAGGATCCCCCGCCTGGAACCCTGGATGAGGCAGACGGTGGTGATGCAGCTGAGGGAGGTCGACGGACAGCGCCCTCTATTGGACGCTGAGACCTTTGCCAAGGAGCTGGTGAGCAAAGCAGGCTTTACTCCGGACGAGATCCTGAGCATCCAGGACCTCAGGGGTGGCCTGTTTTTCGTCACCTTCGCCACGGCGGGAGCCTGCAGGAGGTACTGGGAGGCTTTCCAGACCCTGAAACAGGAGGTCCCCTTCTCAGAGTTCGACGTGAACTGCCCTATCCAGAGGGACGAGAAGAGGATCACTGTGACGGTGAGGAACCCCCATATCCCTGGAAAGGATATTGCTACCTTTCTGCGGCGCTCTTGCACCGTGGTGAAGGAGCCGAGCAGGATCAAGGACAAGTTGGGGTACTGGGTGGGAAAGTGGAGCATGGTAGTTCGCTTGTGGCCAAATCCAGAAGCGGCAGATCGGCTGCACCACCTCCCTCCCAGTTTTTCACTTGCGGGCAGCTCAGGGAGGATCTTTTACCCTGACCAGCCCCAGACCTGCGGTAATTGTGGGAACCTGGGGCATCAGTGGAAACAGTGCACCCTGAAAGCCTGCAGAAACTGCAAGAACACCGGACACGAAACTAAGGATTGTCCCCGCCAGAAAACCTGTGACCTGTGCGGAGAGACAACCCACATGTTCCGGGACTGCCAGCTGAGGGTCAGGAGCTACGCAGAGGCTGCGGCGAAAGGCGCAACACCGGGCGCGCCCCTGACAGCAACCCAGAAGGCAGCCAAGAAGCCCCCTGCAAACCAACCCGTAAAGGCACAAGGGGGTAAGTATCAGAAGGAGCAAAGGGAAAAGGAGGCCACCCAAGCAGCGCCCGCTGCGGCTCCTGAGCCCGCTGCCCCTTCAGTAGCAGCCCCCACCCCACCCCTTCCCACCCTCACCCCTGCAGCAACACTCCCTCCCACACCCACTGCTGCTGCAACCCCCACCCTCCCCCCTACCCCAACCCTCCCCGCCCACCCACCACCCCTTGCCCCCTCCTCCCAACCCTCCACTGCAGCCCCCCCCACGCTCCATGAGGCTGCAGCCCCTCCCTCTGTAACACCTCTCCCCAGCCCCGAGGCTGTTGCACCTCCTCCCTCTTCCTCCCTTGCTACAGATACCGCCCCCATAGCCCAGACCGGAACGGAGAAGCAGGGAATAAAGAGGAGAGCCCCTGAGACGGATAGCCCGCACCAGGGGCTGGAGCAGAAGAGAGCCCAAATGCAAATCGGCGACTCACCCACTTCCAGCGACGCTGACAGTGACCTTGAAAGCGACCTGGAGGAGGAGGAAGCAGAGATGCAGGAGGCAGCCATTGCAGAGGAGCAGGCGGCCATTTTAGAACAGCCACCTAGCGAGACACAAGTGACCGTGGAAGAGCTCATAAGAGAGGGGCGAGAGGCAGCAGAGACCCTCCTCCTCCATGACAACCTTGGGCAAACCATGGATCTGCTAGACCAGCTGTGCGAGGAGATCAACAAGACCACCCACGCCAGTGAGGATGGTAACTAGTATCACTGCAAGTCTGTCCAACCCTTTATCCCCAAACTAATGGCGTCTTTTAACATTTTCTCCATTAACGTAAGGAGCATAGGAGAGCGGATGAGACGTGCCAGAGTACTAACATTCCTTTCTTTACAGAAATGTGATGTGTATATGCTACAGGAATGTGCCTTACCTTTTTCTCGATCCTACAGGCACCTGAGCGGGCAGTGGTCGCACGGCCCCTCCTACTGGTCTGGGGGGAACGGGTGCAGGAACGCGGGTGTAGCCATTTTGATCCGGGGGGGATGTTTCACTGTTGATTCTGTCAATGAACTCGTCTGCGGCAGACTACTGGTCGTAGACGGTTCGTGGGCAGGGGAGCCGATTAGGCTCATCAATGTGTACGCCGCCCCCCGGAGAAATGAGCGCTTGGAACTTTTCCAGCACCTTCGTCCTTGGCTCGCAACCTCCAGGGCAGTGGTGATGGGTGGGGATTTCAACTGCACGATTGAGGTGGGGGGGCGCGTGCCCCCCAGCAAATCATCAAAGATAGATGTGACGTCCAGGCTACTCATGGCGATGATTGGGGATGCATCCCTGAAGGACGTGGTAGGATCTATGGGAGCAGGCGCCGCAAACTACTCTTGGTGCCACCCAAATGGTTCCGTGCGTTCTCGGATTGACTTCCTGTTGACCACCAAGCAGGTACAGCACAGACAGCACTCCATGGTCGCAGTACATTTCTCTGACCACAGAGCCATTCATCTCCAGGGGCGCCTGGGAGGAGGTTTCCCCCCAGGGCCAGGATCCTGGAAGCTGAACTGCGCACTGCTGGAAAGGGAGGAGATCATGGAGGAGCTGAGAACAGCATACACAGCATGGAAAGAAGAAAAGGCCTGTTTCCCCAGCACTGCAGAGTGGTGGGAATTCACGAAGATAAGGATCCGTTGCTTCCTGCAGGCAAAGGGCAGACGCCTGGTGTGTGAGAGGAAGGGGGAGTTCGAGGGCCTGCAGCGCAAGCTGCAGTCCCTGCATGACCTCAAACGCTGTGGATGGAACGTGGATGACGACCTGGAGGAAACCAAGGAGAGCCTGCAAAAGCACTTTGAGGAGGAATCCAGACGAATCATCTTCCGTTCCAAGGTGGAGAACCTTGAGAGGGGGGAGAAATGCAATGCCTTCTTCTTCAAGAAACTCCACTCTGCCCACATGCCCCTGAGGGAGCTGCGAGACAAAGATGGCAACGTGCAGCAGGGGAAGGAGGAAGTCATGGGAGTCGTGAAAGATTTCTATGAAGACCTCTACTCCCCAAAAGCATCAGACCGAGACCAGGCTGACAAATTCCTGTCAGGGATTACAAACACCATCGACCCGGCAGGAAAAGCAGCCATGAACGCCCCCCTGACGCTGGAGGAGCTCCACGCTGCAACCAAATCCTTTAAGAAGGGTAGGACGCCGGGCGGAGATGGTATCCCAGCTGAGTTATACACGAAGCTGTGGGACCTGATCGGCCCGGACCTGCTCGAGCTTTACAGGGAAATGGAAGCAGAAGGTAGGATGCCCCCAACGCTGAGGGAAGGAATGCTGACGCTCTTGTACAAACGGAAGGGGGAGAGGTGCGACCTCAAGAACTGGCGTCCCATCTCCCTCCTGAATGCGGACTACAAGATCCTAGCAAAAGTCCTAGCGAACAGACTGAAGAAGGTCATCAGCCAGATCATCCACCCAGACCAGACGTGCGGCATCCCCGGACGCAGGATCGCAGACAGCCTCGCCCTAATCAGAGACACAGTCCACTACATCAAAGACCGCCGTGTACACGCGGCCCTGGTCACCCTTGATCAGGAGAAGGCCTTTGACCGTGTCTCCCATGATTTCATGGGCAGGGTGCTGCGTGAGTATGGGATGGGGGAGATGTTCTGTTCTTATGTTAACCTGATGTACCTTGACATTTGCAGTGTGGCGATCGTGAACGGATGGAAGACTAACCCCTTCCCTGTCCTCTCAGGGGTTAGGCAGGGCTGCCCTCTTTCACCTCTCCTTTTTGTCTGTTGTATAGAGCTCTTCGCCCAGTGCATCAGACGAGACGCAGAGATCAGAGGGATCGTCGTGCCAGGACCCCAGAGACGCGAAGTGAAGTGCTCGCTCTACATGGATGACGTCACCATCTTCTGCGCAGATAGCCGGTCGGTGAAGACGCTGGTCCAGACGTGCGAGGATTTCGGGAAAGCTTCAGGAGCAAAAGTCAACTGCGGGAAGTCAGAGACCAAGCTATTTGGGCTTTGGAACCTGACTGCCGACCCCCTCCCCTTCCCCATCAGAGCAGGCCTCATTCAAATCCTTGGAGTCTGGTTTGGTGTGGGGAGCGAGGCCGCTGCCCTGAAGAGCTGGAACGAGAGGCTGAACAAGGTGAAGCAGAAGATCGGATTGTGGCGCCTCAGACCCCTCACCATTGAGGGGAAAAAGCTGGTACTGCTGAACGAGATCCTCCCTGTCCTGCAGTACGTGGCCCAGGCATACCCGCCTTCGACCAGAACCTGCCAGGAGATCTCCATGGCAGTGTTCCGCTTTGTCTGGGGGGCCAAGTTTGAGAGGGGAAAGCGCGAGGTAATGTACAAAGAGCCGCACAAGGGGGGTAGAGGAATCCCTGACATCCCCACTATGCTGCGCGCCTTCTTTGTAAGCAACTGCGTGCGGATCACCCTGAGAGACTGCGACAAAGACTCCTCTGGCTACTCCATGTCCCGCCTCCTACTCCTGCCGCTCTGGAGAGCACTGGGGTGGGACAAGTGGGACAGCTCCATCCCTTACAGCTGGCGCACGCCCTGGTTCTACAAGGACGTGAAGAAGTTTGTGAGGCAGAACAATCTGGAGGGAGTAAAACCAGACCTGTGGAAGCCCAAGGTCATCTACAAAATGATCAGGGCTAAAGACATCATGGAATCGGTCCCAGGTCTCCACCCCAACACCTTTGGAACGGTGTGGAGGAATGTGGCATCGAAAAGACTAATGAACAAACACAAAGACATTGCTTGGCAGGCCATACACGGGGGACTCCCTGTGAATGCGGACAAGTACCAGAGTAAACTCAGCCTCGTGAGGCACTGCCCCAGGTGCAACCCAGTGGAGGAAAGCATCATACACCTCTTCTGGAACTGCCCCTTCGCGCAGGCCTTGCTGCGCGCGCTGGACACTGACTTAAAGGATTATATACCGAGGAAGTGCGTCACGTACTACTCGGTGTTCCACGGACTTTTCACAGGAACACACACAGAGGACGCAATCGAAGCCGGTTGGCGTCTAATGTGCTGTTTCAAGGACGTTTTACTATTCGCCAGGGAACGCTTGATCAAGGGGAGGAAGAGGATGTCGGTACAGGACTGTCGCAGGCTGCTCCACAGCCTGCTCAAAGACTATTCCATCTTGGACGGATTCCATCTTTGAGGAGGAGGACTAAACACCCCCCTCCCCACCCCCCCCCTTACTCCCCCGCCCCAAAAGTTTTTCTGTGCAATAAAGTTAGAGATAATGTGTGTATGATATGTCATGTCTGTGGTGCGGTGCATACGTATAAATGCACTGCACCGCCGTGTTTGTCACAGTTTTTTTACTTTTGGGGAAACCATTAATAAAAATGTATGTGAGTTGTGTGGGATATGCACTGCGCCGTTGTTAACGTCGCGGTTTTTTTTTCGTTTGGAAAATGATTTATGTACTGTTATAATCTTGTTGTAAAGATTCGCTGCATAATAAAAGAATTTTCAAAACAAAAAAGCTGTCTGTGGGTGGTTTTCTGGGTATGCACCTTAACCCTGGCTGTGCTCAAAGCTGTGACCATGCAGCAAGCTTAAGCCTATAGGGAACCATGTTAAAAATGGTTATTGAGGCAAAAAGTGACACTGTGTGCTCATTTGCATGTCATTTCCCAGAATCCCTTGCTGCAGTGGAAGTGCTGTATGCTGGGTGATAATGGGGAAAGGCGGGGTTGCAGACCTGCCTAAGACATGCAGATGAGCATACAGCTATATTTGCATATTTGCTTTCCTGTGGAGGGTTTTTGTCACTTTTTTTACTCACCATAACTTAACTCAGTATTATGGTTTGGCCTATCCCATAAGCCTCTCTTGCATCCCAGTAAAATCAACCCCACACTGATGAGACCCATTAAGGTCGAAACAGGCTGCCCTCTTTCACCTCTCCTTTTTGTCTGTTGTATAGAGCTCTTCGCCCAGTGCATCAGACGAGACGCAGAGATCAGAGGGATCGTCGTGCCAGGACCCCAGAGACGCGAAGTGAAGTGCTCGCTCTACATGGATGACGTCACCATCTTCTGCACAGATAGCCGGTCGGTGAAGACGCTGGTCCAGACGTGCGAGGATTTCGGGAAAGCTTCAGGAGCAAAAGTCAACTGCGGGAAGTCAGAGACCAAGCTATTTGGGCTTTGGAACCTGACTGCCGACCCCCTCCCCTTCCCCATCAGAGCAGGCCTCATTCAAATCCTTGGAGTCTGGTTTGGTGTGGGGAGCGAGGCCGCTGCCCTGAAGAGCTGGAACGAGAGGCTGAACAAGGTGAAGCAGAAGATCGGATTGTGGCGCCTCAGACCCCTCACCATTGAGGGGAAAAAGCTGGTACTGCTGAACGAGACCCTCCCTGTCCTGCAGTACGTGGCCCAGGCATACCCGCCTTCGACCAGAACCTGCCAGGAGATCTCCATGGCAGTGTTCCGCTTTGTCTGGGGGGCCAAGTTTGAGAGGGGAAAGCGCGAGGTGATGTACAAAGAGCCGCACAAGGGGGGTAGAGGAATCCCTGACATCCCCACTATGCTGCGCGCCTTCTTTGTAAGCAACTGCGTGCGGATCACCCTGAGAGACTGCGACAAAGACTCCTCTGGCTACTCCATGTCCCGCCTCCTACTCCTGCCGCTCTGGAGAGCACTGGGGTGGGACAAGTGGGACAGCTCCATCCCTTACAGCTGGCGCACGCCCTGGTTCTACAAGGACGTGAAGAAGTTTGTGAGGCAGAACAATCTGGAGGGAGTAAAACCAGACCTGTGGAAGCCCAAGGTCATCTACAAAATGATCAGGGCTAAAGACATCATGGAATCGGTCCCAGGTCTCCACCCCAACACCTTTGGAACGGTGTGGAGGAATGTGGCATCGAAAAGACTAATGAACAAACACAAAGACATTGCTTGGCAGGCCATACACGGGGGACTCCCTGTGAATGCGGACAAGTACCAGAGAAAACTCAGCCTCGTGAGGCACTGCCCCAGGTGCAACCCAGTGGAGGAAAGCATCATACACCTCTTCTGGAACTGCCCCTTTGCGCAGGCCTTGCTGCGCGCGCTGGACACTGACTTAAAGGATTATATACCGAGGAAGTGCGTCACGTACTACTCGGTGTTCCACGGACTTTTCACAGGAACACACACAGAGGACGCAATCGAAGCCGGTTGGCGTCTAATGTGCTGTTTCAAGGACGTTTTACTATTCGCCAGGGAACGTTTGATCAAGGGGAGGAAGAGGATGTCGGTACAGGACTGTCGCAGGCTGCTCCACAGCCTGCTCAAGGACTATTCCATCTTTGACGGCCCTGAGGAGGAGGACTAAACACCCCCCTCCCCACCCCCCCCCCTTACTCCCCCGCCCCAAAAGTTTTTCTGTGCAATAAAGTTAGAGATAATGTGTGTATGATATGTCATGTCTGTGGTGCGGTGCATACGTATAAATGCACTGCACCGCCGTGTTTGTCACAGTTTTTTTACTTTTGGGGAAACCATTAATAAAAATGTATGTGAGTTGTGTGGGATATGCACTGCGCCGTTGTTAACGTCGCGGTTTTTTTTTTCGTTTGGAAAATGATTTATGTACTGTTATAATCTTGTTGTAAAGATTCGCTGCATAATAAAAGAATTTTCAAAAAAAAAAAAAAAAAAAGCTGTCTGTGGGTGGTTTTCTGGGTATGCACCTTAACCCTGGCTGTGCTCAAAGCTGTGACCATGCAGCAAGCTTAAGCCTATAGGGAACCATGTTAAAAATGGTTATTGAGGCAAAAAGTGACACTGTGTGCTCATTTGCATGTCATTTCCCAGAATCCCTTGCTGCAGTGGAAGTGCTGTATGCTGGGTGATAATGGGGAAAGGCGGGGTTGCAGACCTGCCTAAGACATGCAGATGAGCATACAGCTATATTTGCATATATATATATATATATATATATATATATATGTATATGTAGAGGTATCAGTACCGTGTTAGCCGAGCTTCAATAATCAAAAAAATAAATAGATGATACCGTTCTGTGGCCAACGAAATGCTTTTATTTGTGCGAGCTTTCGAGATACACTGATCTCTTCTTCCGGCGATGTTACAATGAATGAAGCAAAAGGTAAACTTAAAAACAGTGTCTCTTGGAATGTTATCTGTGCTGTTCCTTCCCCCGTATATATATATATATATATATATATATATATATATATATATATATATATATATATATATATATAATATAAAAAAAATATATATATATTATAGTGAAGACAAGAAGAAGAAAGTGCATCAATATACACATAGTAATCCCAATCTTATAAATAAAATTGACATCCATCAATTTCTGCAAAAACTATGCTATACAAAGTGATATATAAAAAAACTAAAAAAAGTCTAAGCAAATAATATACTCTAGCTTTCCCTGTGGTTGCAGCCTTGAGGGCTGACAAATTTGCACCCAGCTGTCCAGTAGATATGAATAGATATGGGATATGGTCCCTCGGCGCAGGATTCAGGAGAAAGCAAAATAAAAGAAAGAGAAAGACCAATATAATGTATAATATGATTAAACCCATTCTGCGATTTTAAGGTGACATTTAACTCTTTAAAAAGGCTCATCAATATATCACATCTGGGTCCGGGGCTTAAGTTTGCTATTAACCTGTATTATTAAATGTAAATGATCTACCCTATGTCTGTGGTTATTATACAGTATATTTGAAGTGCTCCAAATGGGAAAATAAAGCCTAATCAGAAGCCCTGGACCCAGACGGGATTTATTGATGTGCGTTTTGAAAGAAACTTAGAGACGTCAGTGCAAAATTGCCTCAGATTGGGTTTAAACATATTACATTATATTGTTCTCTCTTCCTTTTATTTGGCCATATCCTGATTCCTGGTCAGAGGGTTTAATTATATATTAATAGCCGTGTTAGTCCAGTTGCGATTGCAGAATACATGAGTTCTTCAGTATTAGGATGTGCATGTAAACTCAAACAAAAATGTTTGCAATTGGTATACACACGGTGAGTTTAATTATGTTGATAGGTTTGGGTATATATGTTTGTTCACGGGCACTCTTTCAATGCACATCCCTGAGGAAGGTCACATGTAGCTGACCGAAACGTCGGATGTAGTGCCTTGGTTTTTGTTACCTCAATATATTGTCATTTCAACTTGGCTGTGTGCTGTCTCTTCTTTCCGGATGAAGATCTGGTAATATCTGCTGTTTCAATATCGCATATGGGATAAGCATCAGTGTTTCATTGTTTACAGAGTGCCTGTTGCCTTGTTTCATATATATATATACCACAGTGTGGTGAATACCTACTCTTAGTCTCAAACCAGCATAGCCAGCACAACCAACCTCACACTGATGATACCCATCAAGGTTGAAACATGTCTGTGAATGGGTATACTGGCTTTGCATCTCACCCTAGCCTATGCTTAAAAGCTGTGTTTAAAGCAGCATGCATTGGCTTAAGGGTTGCTCGTGGTATATGAGCTTGAGACAAAAGGTTCCCAGAATCCCTTGCTGCAGTGGAAGTGCTGTGTGCTGGGCGATAATGGTGAAAGACAGGGTTGCAGACCTGTCTAAGACATGCAAATGAACATACACTGGCGACACACTTTATTCGAGCTCGGCTAGTCCCACGAATTCGGGTATACCCGGGTGTATTGAGGTTTGTGACTGTTTTCTGCCCGAGTGCATTGAGGTATTTTCCAGGCAGGGATTGAAGCATTTTATTCCCGCTGGCTGCAATACTGCACAGTATATATATATATACTGCATTACAATTCATGAATTTATGCCATCTGGTAGACACGCGAAGCATTGCAGCCTATTAAATCCTAATCATTATCATTTAACAGATCAGCCGCCCGTCAGCCAGGCATGAACCCAGGCTGGGAAGGCAAACGCAACGGGGCTTGTCAGAGGTGAGGAGCGGCGCATTCCAGGTATCTGCCAGGTACATACTGGGTATTTGCTCGAATAAAGTGTGTCGGTGCAGTACAGTAATATTTCCATTTGCTATATATATATATACAGTATATATATATATATATATATATATATATATACTGCTGCGGCCGAGTTTATTCGAGCATTTGCCCGTTCTCGGCCGCAGCAGTAACCTGGCGCGCGCCGGAGGGTGCCGGGCGCGCGCCGAAGCCTCGGAGGAGAGGCCCGCCGATCGGGGCTTCCCCCTCTCCTTACCGGGTCCGCCGGGTCCCCCGGAACGTCCCGCCGCCGTCAGTACATCCACGCGACACCAGGGCTCCCTCGGGGAGCCCTGGGCACGCGTACAGGCGGCACAGGCACCCGATGATGCGTGACCGCGCATCGCTGAGGGAGTGCGGCTCGCAAGCCGGGACATTTCCCGGCTTGCGGAATGAGCCGCACTCGAATAAAGTGTGCCGCCTGTGTATACAGTATAAAAAAAAAAATATATATATATGTATATATACAGTGTTCGACAATTGTATACATTTACACGCCCAGGGCGGGTGGATTTAACCCCCAGGCGAGTAAACATTGGCCCAAGCAGCATACGTGTTTTATTTTTAAATTTCCCCCGTTCGCGCTGAAATTTTCCCCTGCTCGAGCTGAAAAAAAAAACCTCCCCTACCTGACTACTGATTGGCGCGTGCTCCCAGGCTTTGTGGGCGCGCGGCCAGGCTCTATATGAGCCAGCCCCCAACGAGCGGCCATTCTTTCCGGCCGGAGCACTTGGAGAGTAAGTAAGTACTCTCCAATCCTCTGTCTTGCGGCCCCACTGCTGCTTCCCTGCAAGCCCCCTTACTCCCCTTCCCTGCAAGACCCCTTACTCCCCGCGCGAGGCAGGTATTCCCCCTTCTCTTCCTGTTCCCCTTCTCTTCCTGTTCCCCCTTCTCTCCCTGTTCCCCCTTCTCTCCCTGTTCCCCCATCTCTTCCTGTTCCCCCTTCCCTCCCTGTTCCCGCTTAACTTGGCTAGGAGATCGCAGTGGGGGTGTCCCCCCCTTCTCGGGCTGTCACAGCGTCCCGCGTGGGGCAGCAGATCGCAGTGGGGGTGTCCCCCCCTTCTCAGGCTGTCACGGCGTCCCGTGTGGGGCAGCAGATCGCAGTGGGGGTGTGTCCCCCCCTTCTCGGGCTGTCACGGCGTCCCGCGTGGGGCAGCAGATCGCAGTGGGGGTGTTCCCCCCTTCTCGGGCTGTCACGGCGTCCCGCGCGGGGCAGCAGATCGCAGTGGGGGTGTCCCCCCCTTCTCGGGCTGTCCCGGCGTCCCGCGCGGGGCTGGAGATGGTCACAGGGGGCGGTGGCGAGCGGGGCAGTGGTGGTGCTCGGTCCCGCTGCCTTTCCTCTTCCCCCTGTCGTGTGTGTGTGTGTCTGTGTGTATGCATTGGTGTGTGTGTGTGTGTGTGTGTATGCATGCATGCATGTATGGGAGAGTTGTGTGTGTGTGTGTGTGTATGCATGCATGTATGGGAGAGTGTGTGTGTGTGTGTGTGTGTGTGTGTGTGTGTGTGTATGCATGGGAGAGTGTGTGTGTGTATGCATGCATGGGAGAGAGTGAGTGTGTATGTGTGTGTGTGTGCATGCATGCATGGGAGAGTGTATGTGTATGCATGGGTGTGTGTGTGTGTAGGATACCAGAAGTGTCACCCCACCCAGTCACCCCATCACCCCACCCCGTCACCCCACCCAGTCAACCAGTCACCCCACCCAGTCAACCAGTCACCCCACCCAGTCACCCCATCACCCCACCCAGTCACCCCACCCAGTCACCCCACCCAGTCACCCCACCCCCGTCGCCCTCTCTCTCACATCCTCTCTCTCTCACACCCTCTCTCTCTCTCTCTCTCTCTCTCACACACACCCTCTCTCTCTCACACCCTCTCTCTCTCTCACACCCTCTCTCTCCCCCACACCCTCTCTCTCTCCCCCACACCCTCTCTCACACTCTCTCTCTCTCACACCCTCTCTCACACACCCTCTCTCTCACACCCTCTCTCTCACACCCTCTCTCACACCCTCTCTCTCTCACACCCTCTCTCTCTCACATCCCCTCTCTCTCTCACACCCTCTCTCTCTCCCCCACACCCTCTCTCTCTCCCCCACTCACCCTCTCTCTCTCCCCCACACCCTCTCTCTCTCTCTCTCTCACCCCCTCTCTCACCCCCCTCTCTCTCTCTCTCTCTCTCTCTCTCTCACACCCCCTATCTCTCTCAAACCCCCTCTCTCTCTCTCACCCTCTCCCTGTGTCTGTCTCACACTCTGTTTCTGGATCTCTTATTTACCCTATATATTTTAACTGCCCTATACTACACCAAAATAACCTATACTGCTTTCTTCTAGATCTGACTCAAGCTTCACACAGAAGACATCGGAACCCCCCCTAACCCAGAAGACAGGTAGGGAACACCTAACATTGCGGGAATGAGGGTACCTGGACATTGAGGAACTGCGGATCAGGTAAGATCCCAGGTGGGATTGCTGCTTTAGATATTGTGAAGCGGGGACGTCCAGACACTGGTTAAGGGGTTCAGGAAACTAGTCATTCACACCTGGCTTTTATTTCTAGATCGACATTAACACACACACACACACGTAACAAGGACTAATTGTAGTATAATGTAATACAATAAAGACATTTATGTCAAAAACGAATGTTGTTCTGGCTAGGAATTTATTAAATGTATTTTATTTATATATTTTATTTTAAAGCGGGGTTGGGGGCGGGACTAGGGTAGGGGGCGGGACTAGGTGGCGAGTAGATTTTTTGGTTGGGCGAGTAGATTTTTGGGTGATTTGTCGAACACTGTATATATATATACAGTGGTCGACAAATCACCCAAAAATCTACTCGCCGAACAAAAAAATCTACTCGCCACACTAGTACCATACGTGTGCTGCTTGGGCCAATAGGAGCTCGCCACGATGTTAAATCCACTCGCCCGGGGCGTGCAAATGTATAGGTTTGTCGAACACTGTATATATATATATATATATATATATTATTATGACAAAATGAGCAATATGCAATATATAAATATACACAGCCACTTTAAATAACATACCTGTAGCCTACTATGTAGTCTCTAGTGGTCATTTGTGCACATCTGTTGCTTTTTTATTATTCTTCATTCTACAGGATAGAGCTGTTTTTGGGAAGTTGTACAGATTCATAGAATAATGTAACAGTTATCAGACTATATATATATATATACTAGAGACTACATAGTAGGCTACAGGTATGTTATTTACAGTGGCTGTGTATATTTATATATTGCATATTGCTCATTTTGTCATAATAATACATCTTAGAATTGAATTTAATAATTAGAGATGAATACTATAAAGATTCAATAAAACTCTGAAACCACTCCCAAGTTTGAGCTTATAATGATCACAATTATTTTAAGCATGACTATATTAACTATATTAATATATCAATTAATCTGAGTGGACATTAATGCACAATCACTTCTATCAAATATATTAATTAGTTGTTAATCTGCCTCTGAAGATACCACAGCCATAAATTGGTGCTAGCTGAGATGACACCATGGCATATCACAGAAACAGTTTTTCCTACATCTTATACCATGTAATTCGGATAAGGTGATTTGTCAGTGATAAGGCAAGATGATGTGGTAATGATTTTGAAATGAGCTGGAACAGGCATGGGTCCTTATTCTGTAAAGTGTGATAACGCAGATGACGCGCTATCACATGAAAAGCCCCATTAAAAGTCAATAGAACTTATCATACGATAGCACATCCTCTGCGTTACAGTATCACACCTTACAAAATAATCCCCATAGTCAGTGGTCGACAAATCACTAAAAAATCTACTCGCCGAACAAAAAAATCTACTCGCCACCTAGTACCACACGTGTGCTGCTTGGGCCAATAGGAGCTCGCCACGATGTTAAATCCACTCGCCCGGGGCGTGCAAATGTGTAGGTTTGTCGAACACTACCCTTAGTAATACCCTCCCAAAAGAGGCAGTTTGTTTTTACCTACTTTCGTATTATTTTTGTGGGTGAGTAAACTAGTGAGTGCTCAAAATAGATATAGTATGGATTGAACATAATATTATAATTTGAGCATTAGAACCCTAAGCACCACATTCTAATGCTAAAACGGTCACATTTCTCCCTTGCTTCAGTCTTTGAAACAAGAAGTAGTCAATCAACAAGACTGTCTTGTTAGAGTTTCATATAAAGACATAATTGTTTCTTTGCAATTAACAATATATGCAATTATATCTGCCCATCTTAATAAACATGCATTCTGAACAAATGCAAAAAGCTGCTTTGTGCAATGGCAGTGTATTGCATATTGTTTTAGATAAACACATTGCCTATTTTTCAGTAGAACAGGTTACTAAGGCATTAAATGTAACTATTCTCCATTTTCTAATCTAAATCTATTCTGTATTCTGCTGCTTTTCAAACACTTTTACTACTCCCCTGTGTATTAGAGGTGAAGGGGCCTTTTTACACCTGGTACCATAATGTGAGGGTCACACTGTTACCAAAGTAACAGTAAATGCAAACAAACTGCAGACAAAATAACCACAGGATTATGAATTACTGAAATAGTGAACGGATAACTGGAGATGTGTCAAAGAATTTATCTAACAGACGCAGAATGGATTTATATTTTTAAGAAAGGACAACATGATTGCAGAAGAAAAAACAGAGCTACGATAAACACTTTGATTTTTCTTCACAACAAAAAAGCTGTTACAAGAAGATTCAATTTTTTTTTAAAGAAAAGTAGATGCCACAGCAGAATTGTTAATAAAGGTACAAAAAAGAAAAACTAAGTCACATACTAACAATAACATTTAAATATTTTAAGTATTGTACAGTTGATAACAGTAAAAACAGCTAAAGAAGGCAAAAGCTAATGTCGTAAAGTTTTAAAAAAAGGAGTCTGAGATTTGGTAGAGGTTATACTGAGAGCGCATGCATGATTTTTAAAAATTTTCAAATATTTGCTACATGTCGTCGTCGTCGTCGTCTTCAGGTACAGCAATCTGAATTTTGATTGTTGCAACTGTTTTACCCCTAATCCCCTCAAAGTGTACTGAGGGATTGTTTGAGCAGGAAAAAGCTGTTTTACAAGCAGTAAAATAATTTTGTAATCAGTATCAATCATTTTTGGAATATTAAAAAAAAACCTATGGCTGATATAGATGTTGAGCTACAATGATCTTTTTACATTTAAGTGGTGAAGCCATATAAAAGCATCAGGGGAATTTGAGTGTTTTACTGTGGCGCTTCCCTCGTATTTGAGAATTGGGAATTGAGACGTTATTCTGGATGTAGCGAAACTTACTGTCTCTGGTGCTGCGGCTTAAAAGGCACAAAGATGCGGCTTCGGAGACAGAGTCTGCTGCATGTGCGCTGCAACGGGTCCATGCATATTACACCCTCCACAGTGTTAATCCTCAGATCGGGGCAGGCGCGGTCGCTTGACCACAACTTGCTTCAGTGCCGAAGATACTGAAACGTGCTACATATGTATGTTCCATGGTTTCATCTGGATGAAAAACCCGTCGCATAGACACATATTTAAGAATTTTGTATATTTTTCTACATACCACAACAGTTAAGGCACCCTGGATGCAATAAAGGGTCCATTCCATATCCAGGGAAGCATCGATCAACCCATACTATGTTAAGAGTTCCTTCAATAAAATATATTTCAGGCATTTTCCTGCCTTCTTCTAGTTTTTCTGTTTGCTTTTCAAAAAAGGTTTTAATGAGCTCCTTTGCCTACAAGGAAGAGAATACAATTACCAGACAAATCAATGTAAAGTTCGCATTATAAATTTAAAAATGTTAATAACAATAAACCAGTATAATAAGTTCCAATTGCACTGACGTGCTATGCTGTGCTTGTTACAGTATACTGTATGTGATCAATTTGAATTTGATAATGAAGTAAGCAGACCAGCATAAAAAGGTATCATTAAATGAACCATATAGTACATACCTGATGAGGGGCTGGTAGCCAAATATAAAATGTGATGTGAGAAGATCACAATTTAATAACCCTGTTTCATTATAATCAGTCTTCTGTAATATTCTGCTTGAAACTCTCTTATCGTGGTATTCTTTATAACATTCTCACCAGAATGCTCATGATGTAGCACAATCATGGGGAAAAGTGAGTTACCACGTCTTCAGACGAAGCCTGTGCTACTGTCTACAGTGATAACACAGCATGTCACCATATAAATCACAATATCACAGGTTTGACATAGCAATTAATATTGCTGGAATAGTGTACTGCAATACATCACATCTAAATGAAGAATGTGGACAAAGACCCTTATTCTATATTTTTTTGTGGTTGACAATCCCCATTGACCTCAATGGGGACTTTTGCATGAAAATGGTTCAGACAGACGCTTCAGGCAAAATAGAATGAGGCCCTATATCTATACTTTAGTTTTTTTTTGACATTTCAATATCTTTCTGTGGATTAGAGTTATTTTATGGTTTATTTATTATGTTTTACAAATGTCTTCAAATTTGCTGCACAAAATATTTCTAGCATTTCTGTCTCTTTACTATTGGGGCAATAAGGCAAGGTATTTGGCAAAGAACAAAAGGTGTTCATCTATACACCTGGGGGCTGTGTATCAAAGTCTCATGATTGCAACTGCACCATGTTTATCAGAAAGACTGCACCACATTTATCAAAGCAAAAAATCTAATAGTCTCTGATAGGGATTTTTTCTCTGACAAATCTGATGCTGTTTTTGCTGTAGTTATCCCGTTTGCAGCCTGGAGACTTTTATACGTAGCCCTCCTAGTTCTGAAAGCAGGCTTTCTTCCTTTTAGGTCTAGAAGAAAAACCTCCCTCTCATCTCAGACACAGAAAAAAATGAGGGTTTTCTGATAGATCAAAAACTGTCATATTAAAATGTCAGAATGTGGAGAGGTACCTCTATTACTGTAGGAATGGAATCAATCGTCACTGTCAATAATAAATGTTTATTCATCCTAAGGACTTGCCAGGCCACAAGGACTGCCTAACTTATGTCATTCCACACCTCCAAGTGCTTTTGGGATGATATAGGTATTAGTACGGTATCTAGTTTTTTTTTTTACTCTGCACTTGTCTTTATCTTAGATACAATAAATTGGCAATGGGAGAAACTGAGTCCTGGTAACTGCTCACAAATACTACACGTGAATTCAGAATGAAGAATGAAAAATGCTCTACTTAGAGGAACATTCAATATGATAGTGCCCTAATTGGCACTATTATAGTTTAATATATAACTTGCATTGTCTCCCTCGTAGAACACATAACCCATCCATCTCTATTTTTTTTTAAAATGTGTATGACAGTGTTTCTTTGTGTAGAATAATGTTAAATGTTATTATTTTTATTTGAAAAGATGACAAACTGCTTGCAAAAAGATGACTGGTATAAATATTTTGAATGGCAGTCAATGTGGGATCATGGTGCGATAACCACCATGGTTAGGAACCATGATTAGGGCTTAGTGAATTTCTCCCTCTGTCCAAAGAGCCACAACAGGCAATTTTGCCATTATCTGACATTATACGATTAATTTTAAATAGGCCTCTCATAACATCAATGTCTCAAAATACAATGCCTTTGGTTTTGGTTGGCTTCCACTAGCAAGTGATATGGAGAGAGGTACATGAAGTAACAGCTTGGATGAGTTGCAAGAGGAGTCTTGGTAAAATATCAAATAAGATACACATTTGAAAATATCTTCACTTTCAATGCATCCCTTACTGTAGCTGCCATTCATTTACTGAACTCTGCCTAAAACATGCATGACGTGAATGAAACTTATAACATTTTTATTTGTATTTGATTAAGGGAGACACGGGGGCTTATTCACTAAACCTCGATAAGTGGCTTATAGCACTACAAATGCCCTTATAGTGCGATATTGCCTGTGTTGCTATTCACAAAGCTCTGATAACAGTGCAATATTGCAATAAAACAGCTTTTCATAGTAATATAACACTACGGCAAAAAAAAAAAAATGACATACGATAAGCCAACAAATGCCCCAAATCGCATTTTTTGCCAGAAACTGCAATTAACTAAGGGTGGATCCCGTGTGTGTTCCCACATGCCCCCCACATCTTTGGTGGGCCCAACGGGTCCTCGCATCCAGGGGTCCCCGCTGGCCTCCGGTGGTACCCGCCGGCCTCCTTATTGGTCCTATGCAATAAAAACAAAATTGCAGCCGATTTTATTACCTTAGCGACTAACCGCTAAGTTAATGAAAGGGTTAAATAGCAGGCACTGCTTTGTTGTTGGTACAAGGGGTGGTTGGAGCTCGCAGTTGCCCCAAGGTGGGTGTTTAGGCATTGCGGGAGGGTGGCAGTAGAAGTTAATCCCTTCATTACCTTAGTGGTTACAATCGCTAAGGTAATGAAGGGGTAAACCCCTCATGCTATCATACTGCAAGGCCTAAACACCACCCTGGCGTAACTACCACCTTCACCCACCCCCTGTACCAACAATAGGAATGGGTATAAGTGCCATTAACCAAAGATGGATAATAGCACTTTTCTCATACAAAAAAAATTACAATACATAAATACAACACCCCACCACCGCCACCAACCCCCAAAAGCCATACAGTACAGTAATGGGCAAAATTACTATTATCCAGATAGAATTTGCCCATAAAAATGATATCAAAAAGTATAACGGTAATTAAAGTTGCACTTACCCCTGCCAGGTTGAAGGCCGTCCTCATCTTCCTCCGCTGGCAGCAACATTACATTAAAAAAAAAACTAATTGCCACTAACCCCTGATGAAGTAATATTGCTGAAATCAGTATAATGTTGAAATGAATATATTACTGAAATGGACTGGGGGGTCTATGGAGAAAGATTGAAGCGATGTTCTGTTTCCATTTTGTCTGTTATGTTTTCAGTCTCCATTTTGTGTGTAAGAGTGAGTGTGTGATTTGAATGTGTTTTGTTCACAGTAGATTTACGACTGTGTCTGACGTAACACCCCCATTCCTGGTAACACGAAGTGTCTGGTTCCTATAGAGAACTGTTTTAATCTAGTTTTAACCAGGTTTTAATGATCTGTAAGATGATTGGTTTAAGAATTAAGGAGTGGTTAGTATAATCTGCCTGGTAACCTATTTTGAACAAAGGAATCAAAAATGTATATAAAGCCTGCATGGACACTCTTTTGGCAGAGAGTCTCATTGACTTTTGAAGGAGTATGATGTTAGTAACCGCTATAGTAATTAAGGGGTTAACCCCCCTCCCCTGCTACCCACCTGGTACTTCTAACCCTGGGGCAACTACCCCCACCATCCACCCACTGATTGGCACAGTGATAAACCACGGCTATATTATAGCCATGGTTTGCCACTATAGCAATGAATGGGCAATCGATCAATTAAAAAAACAAGCACTGAATAAAATTAATTACATTACAATCCAAAAAAATACCAAGAATCCAATTGATTGGCACAGTGGTACACCATGCGTTTGCCACTATGGAAATGAATGGGCAAGCTAGAAAAAAAAAAACAACAGGAAACAAAATAAAACACATGACATTTAAAAATAAATTAAAAATGGGAATAAACCAATTGATTGGCACAGTGGTACACCATGCCCATATAATATGAAAAAAAAAAACAAGCACCAAAAATACAATACATAACAATAAATAAAAACAAGCATTTGAAAAAAAATACATTGCTTGTCACTGTACATATCTATACCCTTAAGGGGGCATAGATAAACACATTGGCAGTCAATGGGCAACCGAAAAAAAAACACATAACAAAAAATACAATACATTGCAATGGGCATAAAAAAAAAGTCCACAATTAAATAAAATACAATCCATGTCTTTTTACCTCTGATGTCTTCACCCCCCGTCCTACGCAAGTACCAACTCTTAACCCTCAACGCAATGCTCCTACACAGCCACTGTGAAGAAGTCCGTTCTTCATTCTTTTCTTCCGTCTTCTCTTCTTTAGTTGTAATCCAATGGGGCGGATGTTGTTCCGTCGGCTTCTTAAACTCAAATGAGATGGGACAGGCTTTATATAAGGCCTGTGATGTCACATTTGAGTGTCAAATGGTACATCACCAATCCGATTGGCTGGTAGACGATGTGACAGATACTTTTTTTTTTTTTAAGGGTTTGACATCATCAAAAGGAAGGGAAGCCAGCCAATCAGGAAGGCTATGCTACCCTCCCTTTAAGATGTCACTATTGTAGTACCATGTGACAGCTTCCATTTTCTTCAAAGGATGTGATGTCATCTTAAAGGGAGGGTAGTCACATCCTTTAAAAAAAATTCAAGCTGTGAAATGGTACTACAACCAATCAGATTGGGTGTGTACCATGTGATGCTTCACATGGTACTGTATATCTCCCAATCCGTATGGTTGGAGTAACAGGTGATGGCAGACATTTTTGTTGTTGTTGATGTCATCTTTTGACGACGTCACATCCTTTAAAAAAAAAAATCTGTCCCATGGTACACCAACCAATCGGATTGGGGGTGTATCATTTGACACTCAAATGTGATGTCACGGGCCTTATATAAGGCGTGTCCCATCTCATTTGTAGCCAAGAAGCCAATGGGACAACATCAACCCCCAATTGGATTACAATTAAAGAAGTAAAGAAAGAAGAAAAAAAAGAAAATAACTTCTTACCGGAGGAGCATTGGCTGATGAGGAGCATTGCGTTGAGGATCAAGAGGTTCATGCTGCAGTTGGAATTGGAGGGTGAAGACATCAAAGGTAAAAAAAAAAACCATTGATTGTATGTTATTTTTGTATTTTTGTTGTATTGTTTGTAAATACAATTTTTAAGGTTGCCCATTGCCTGCCAATGTGTTTATTTATGTCCCTTTTGGGTTATAGTTAAGCACAGCGACAAGCAATATATTTTTTTGCAATTGTTTTTTCTATTTAATTGTTATGTTGTGTATTTTTGGTTCTTGTTTTTATGTAATTGTTTTGTATTTTTAGGGCTTGTTTTCATTTAATTATTTTGTATTTGTGGTTCTCTTTATTTAATTGTTTTGTGCTTTTAGGGCTTGTTTTTATTTGTTTTTTGTATTTTTGTTGATTGCTTTTTTTTTAGGTTGCCCATTGACTGCCATAGTGGCAAACACCGCCCATATTATATGGTATTATCAATTACTTTATTGGCATTTTCATTATTTTATTGCAATGCTCTTTATTTTATTCAGTGCTTGTTTTTTTTCTTTGTAGCTTGTCCATTCATTGACATAGTTGCAAACCATGTCCATATTATATGGGCATGATGTACCACTGTGGTACATGCTTGGCAAATGCTTGTTTTATTTAAATGTGTTTTATTTTGTACCTGTTTTTTTTTAGATTGCCCATTCATTGTCAGTGTGGCAATCCATGCCCAATGGGTAGCGGGTTGAGGGGGGGTAGTTGCTTCGGGGACGGTGGTCAGGCCGCCTGGGTGTGTAGCGGGGGAGGGGTGTTAACCCCTTAATTACTATAGCGGTTAGTAACCGCTAAGGTGTTTAAGGGGTTAGTGGCCAGTACTTTGTTTTTTAAATGTAATGTTGCTGTCAATGGAGGACGGTGATGAGGATGGGGAGGAAGACGAGGACGGCCTTCATCCTGGCAGGGGTAAGTATAACTTTAATTTATGCTGGCTGGGTGGGTAGCAGGAGGTTTAGTGAATATACAGAAACAAGAATAAAAACCGGGCGCTTCTTAAACTAAAGTGAAAAAATATATTGTCTATACAGTGCAAGTGACAGTGATGTGTAAATTTTAAATATATATCATATAATATGATAAATGACCTCCACCAATATAAAGTGAATATAATAGTGATGTGAAATACAACAAATGAAAAGCAGCTCTACACCCTTTAAACGGACTGTCCAGGTCCAGGTAGATCTTTGGTAGGTTGGCAATTTGAGCGGAGCGCTGTGTGTCTCGTGAACATGAAAGAAAAAATATATAATAGTGCAGATGGTATAAACAAATGAAGTCTCAAAATAACTCTGCAATGGTGGTACTCACAATTGACAATGTCAATATAAGGCGTATCAGAGACACTTCTCTCTCTGATAGGAGCCCTTTAATTGATTCCCCCTCAGAGTGGTGTCTTGATAGCGTGTCAGGAAGCTTGTTTGTGGTCAGGTTTTAACTCCCAAGATTTATGTAGAAGAAAAGAGAGAACGCACAATGGTACAGTATAGTCTAAATAATGTATTAGCAGCAATGAACAAACATATGCATGATGCACTCACATTTCCAATATGCTATACGTTCGAGGGAGAGGACAGCTGTAGTAGGAGAGTGCCGGTGTCTCCAGGAGCGGCGGAGCACTTCCGCGTGCGTCACGTGTATCCGCGTCACGTCCTGTGACGTCTCGGGTCGGGGCGGAAGAAGCTGCCCTGTGTGTCCGTCTCCGTGCCAGCACCTAGCTCCAATGTTCTCCCCAGCTCAGTCACCTCCCACAGCAGATCGATTCTACGCGTTTCGCTGTGGCTTCTTCAGGAATCGGATCCGATTCCTGAAGAAGCCACAGCGAAACGCGTAGAATCGATCTGCTGTGGGAGGTGACTGAACTGGGGAGAACATTGGAGCTAGGTGCTGGCACGGAGACGGACACACAGGGCAGCTTCTTCCGCCCCGACCCGTCACAGGACGTGACGCGGATACACGTGACGCACGCGGAAGTGCTCCGCCGCTCCTGGAGACACCGGCACTCTCCTACTACAGCTGTCCTCTCCCTCGAACGTATAGCATATTGGAAATGTGAGTGCATCATGCATATGTTTGTTCATTGCTGCTAATACATTATTTAGACTATACTGTACCATTGTGCGTTCTCTCTTTTCTTCTACATAAATCTTCGGAGTTAAAACCTGACCACAAACAAGCTTCCTGACACGCTATCAAGACACCACTCTGAGGGGGAATCAATTAAAGGGCTCCTATCAGAGAGAGAAGTGTCTCTGATACGCCTTATATTGACATTGTCAATTGTGAGTACCACCATTGCAGAGTTATTTTGAGACTTCATTTGTTTATACCATCTGCACTATTATATATTTTTTCTTTCATGTTCACGAGACACACAGCGCTCCGCTCAAATTGCCAACCTACCAAAGGTTTAGTGAATATGCCTTATGGATTCATTTAGGGAATACAGAACATGGTGTTAATACAACCCTCACGCTACACAATCCCCAGTGATTGGAACTGTCTCACTTTCTGATGGCACGTGGCTATACAGGCCCAATCAAAGATTTAAAGCAACTAAATCAAATAACCTACTATTGTTTTAAGGTTCTAATACTGTAATTATAAAAAAAACTATTCTGATGTCATCTAACCAATTTTATAAAGATGTTAATCTTTATGTGATTTATTTGAGTCCTCTGTGGTACTGTACCGATTAATTTCAGCTGGCCAGAGAGCAAAATGCAAATGGATAAAATTTGCAGTATTACAGACAGTACCAAGATTTATTCTTTTTTGAAGATTAGCTCTTTGAGATACTGTACGTGAAAAATATACTGTTTAACCAATGCACATATGGGTGATGAAAAACAGGATGTGTTATACAGTAAATGTGTTTTAACAATTAATGATATGCTAAAACTGATTCCCAGTTTTTCTTGACCTATTTCCTTCCTAACTATTTACCTGGAAGGTTTTAAAGAAATAAAATACAAAAAGGCCTACATTCTGAAGGCATTTTCTTCATTTCAGTTCTGCAATTTAAATCAAGTACAGTATTCATCAGGCTACATCTAGTGTAATATACAGTAAGAAATGCATGAATTCATTTGCATATATATCAGAGGCCCTAATCCATCCCCCATCCCTATTAAACAGCAGATCAGGATTCTGGGTTTCTTAACCGAAGCTTTGCTCCATAAGCAGTATATTTTGAGCAGTGAAAGCAATAGGGAAACATCTATATTTAAAATGTAGAGAAAGCTAGAAATTGATACACTGCATGTGTTCATTCACAGTACATGTTATTAATAATGGCAGAATGGCCTGTTTCACTAACCTCCAATATGGCTTATCGCGCCACGAACCCATGTTGAGTACCATTCATATAAAGGTCAGTTAATGTGAGATCATGATTTGATAACTTTTGTCGGAGTTTAGTGATCCCGACGATAATTCCCATTGTGGGTTTTTTTATGAACAGGTTGTGCACTCACATATGTGACTATTTGAAGAGAGTAACACTTTCATTTGCTTTCCCCTGAAGATTTGTAGGGCCAGATTTTTGCCTGAATGCATGGAATTATTATTTTTTCCTGTATATGTCCAATAGTTAGACAGATCACAAAGATAGTTGGGGAAGAGAACAAGGAAATTTGATTTTAGCATGCTAGGCTATGTTATAGTACAGATCTGGCGCTATTTACTTGCGTTGTTGACGCGAGGAAATGTGCTGACGGCCCCGCGGTCTAGGACATTTGGTGAAAGCCGTTTCGCTGCAATTCACTCCACAGCTGGAAGCTGCCGCCAGCCACTTCGCCACCGACCACTAAGGTACAGTAAGTAAACCACCTACGCTAAAATCCCCTACACTACACTTACCCTAAAACCACCTAAATTAAGCCCCTACCCTAACTGCTAAAACCACTGAAATAAACCCCCTACCCTAACCACTAAAACACCTTAAATTAACCCCTACCATAACCAGTAATAAAACTTACCTTAGAAGCGTCCGATTGTGGGGATTCCAGCGTCAAATTAGCTGCTGTGGAGGGTTCGTCTTTGGTTGCGTCAAAACAGTCGCGACTAAATGTCCCATTCAACTCCTCCGCGACCAGGCCAGCAATGATTGCTGAACTGAAGGGATTTTAATGCAAGCTGAGGATCATTGCTTTGGGTGAAGTTGAGGAACATTTCTTCGTGGGTCAAGTAAGGAAATTGTTGCCGAGGTTGGATGAGGAGAATGAGTCTTCATCCCGGAAAAGGTAAGAAACACATTTATTGATTATAGGTGTCCATTGATTGCTAATGTGGCTATCTGTGCCCCATTGAGGGCATAGGTAACCACAGAGAAAATCAATGGATTTAAAGGCAAGTGTTTGTTTTTATTGTATTGTAATTTGTATTTTATTGCGTATGCTTTTAAATGGGCAAAAGCACTATTTGCTAGATATTAGGGTTATTGCCCATTACTGTGTGTGGTGGGTGTGTGTTTTGTTGGGGGCATAGGGGTTGGGTAAAGGGGGTAGTTGCCCCGGGGAGGGTGGCTAGGCCTCCCAGGGGGGTAGCGTGAGGGGTTAATACCTTAATTACAATAGCGGCTACTATCTGCTAAGGTAATTAACGGGTTACTGGCCAGTAGTGTTTTAATGGTTGGGCATCAGCCGTTTATTGGATGTTGGTGCCACAGAAGAGGATGGCCTTCATCCTGGCACGGATAAGTGCTACTTTTACTTACTATATGGTGCCCATTGATTAATGTATTTTAATTGTTAATATATATATTTTTTAATTAAAGCTTAATATTGATTGCCAATGTAGCTATCTAGGCTCTCCATTGAGAGGGTCTAATTATCCACAGTGACAATCAATGGTTTTATGTTTCAAATGATTAGCCATATTTGGCTAATAGTGATATGGGGCATTAGTCTAGATGGCGGGGGGAGGCGTGGTTAGGCCATTCGGGAGTGGGGAGGGTGTGGCAGAAGGGTTTAACACCTTCATTGCCATAGCGGTTAACCACTAAGGTAATGAATCTGTGTTTTTAGTTCTCCTTCTATGGTCTCCGATTTGTGAGATATTTCCGGATGAGCTTGGGTACCAGTATGTGTGGTTATTGAGCCTCTTATCTCCATGGGACTTTTGTTCTCTTGTATACAGAGGGGTCTCTGGGCCCCTAAGAGTCACGGGACCAGCACTGAAATCAAACGAGAATGCACCTGCAACTATAAAAGGCAAATTGTGGAACTCTCTACCCCTGGGATGTCTGTTTGCTCCAGCCATGGCATCCAGACTTTTAGGAAATTTACGCCAGTGTCATTGATAAGACTATTCAATTTTTCCATCTGGACACAAACCAAATTCTGTTCTTGGGAATTGACAGAATTTCATTTTGTTTCCACAATGCTGCGATCTCGCACCTCGTTGCTGTTGAAAAATGGGCAACCAGTTTAAGATTGACTTTAGCTAGACCTGGTAACGGTCTATTTAGGAGAAAGAGCCATGGGTCCATTGGAATTGTGAGGTGCAAAATCCTCTGTAGCAAATCTCGAATCTTTTCCCATATAGGAGTGATCCGAGGGCAAGACCACAGCATGTGTAACAGGTCTGTGGACTCTCCACGTTGTCTAGAGCACAATGGGGAGTATCCAGTTACAAATTTTGATAATTTGAGTTGGGTGAGGTACCATCTCATTAATACCTTATATGTGTTCTCCTTTTGGCTGCTGCTGTGACTATGCGTCCATTCCTCTGCTTCAAGAACTTCTCCTATGTCTGCCTCCCAGTGTCATGTATTTTAATTTTTGTGTAACTTTGGGGCCAGAACTGGTTACTTCTCTATACATTTACGATGTGAGTCCACAGGTATCAGTCTCTATCAGACAGAGCTTTTCGAACGTTGTCAATGAGGGGCCAGGATTGTGTTTGTTGTAAAATGCTCTGATATGGAGGTACCTATAAAATTTAGAGTGGGGGATATCTTTGTCGGATTTAATTTGTTCAAATGATTTAATCTTATTATTGCCCTCCAGATCTCTAATTCTATTTACTCCTTTTTGTTTCCAGATTGAAAAATCTGCGCAATTCAGGCCAGGATCAAAGTCTGGGTTATCCCATATTGGAGTCATCAAAGAATTTTTGGTGGTTAAGGCACTTTTAAATTTGGAGACCTCCCAAATTAATAATGAACTGGTCATCGAGGATAGCTGTGTTTTTATAGCCTTTATTGCTATTTTTGGGATCCAGATTAGGTTGTTCAACTCCAATGGGGAGCAAACTTCTCTTTCCAATGCCACCCATCTTTTCAAATCTGGGTCGGTCAGCCATTTGGAAATTTGACATAATTATGCCGCTTTATAGTAGGACAACAAGCAAGGTACCGCCAGCCCTCCTCTGAAGTCTGTTGCAGAAGGATTTGTTTCCTTACTCTCGCTTTTTTACCTCCCCAAATAAATTTGGAGATTACAGATTGAAGTGAGAATATATCCTTCAACCTCAGTGGCACCGGTAGAGTCTGAAATAGATATAAGACTTGTTGGAGGAGGTTCATTTTAACGCTATACATTTTTCCTGTCCAGGATATGTTGTGATTAGACCATAGAATAGTTTGGGGAAGTTTGCAATGTAGATGGTCCTATATTCTTTAGCAATGTGTACCCCATGATATTTAATGGCTTTGTGTTGCCAGTTAAAACTGAAATTAAGTTCTATTAATTTTTCTGCTGTTTTGGGGAGATTTCTATTCCTCGCTTCCGATTTGGATTGATTAATCTTGAATCCTGATATCCTATTAAATTTCCCTAGCAAGTCAAATAGGTATACTAGCAAGGTGAGGGGTTTAGATATAGTCAGAAAGAAATCATCAGTGTATAGAGCAACTCTATGCTTTTGATTATTTACATCGATTCCTGAAATGTCTGGGATCTGTCGAATTTGAGCCGCTAGTGGCTCCATGCATAGGTCAAACAGGAGAGGTGCCGCTTTTGATATTGAAAGGGTCAGATGGGAAGCACTGATGGATTACTCTAGCGGCTGGGTTCGAGTACAGGGAAAATATTGCGTTTGTTATCTTTTTTCCGAATCCGAATGCTCCAAGTGTTGCTCTTAAATACTGTATGCCCAGTCAATTCTGTCAAAGAGAAACAGAGAAAGAACAAGGCGCACAACGCACATAGTGAAATAACGTTTAAAAAGTTAATTTTACTAAAGAATAATAAGTTCTGCGTACATCAAAGTGTATAAAATCAAGCAATGGATAAGTAGGGTTACCACACAGGTGGACAGCTGGACTCGTCAAACTTCATCCACTATCAGGAGAGGAACAGGAGACCAGCGATCATCCGACCGGGTAGGGGTGGCCCTCTGGATCCGTGGAGGGCACTCACTCCGTTCCTGGATGCTGAGGTGTTAAGTCCGCAGTGTGAATAAACACACGAGTCCCAAGAACACGTGCAGTAGTCTCTGCTGGTGCCTTCCACTGCTACATGTCGACAGCACGCCGTCGCGCCTCGTGGGACGCCCGCTGATGACGTCACTGGTTGCTCTTTCAATGCAGAGCCCAGAGCAGTGTCCACAGTAATAGCGCAAAGCGCCGCACGGCATACAGGGAGGCACAGAATATATCAGGCAGGGATTACTGACGCAAGGGACAGGGAGGGGTGAATAAGATAATAAAAATAATAAAAATATAATAATAATAATTGAGGAGTCCAGCTGTCCACCTGTGTGGTAACCCCACTTATCCATTGCTTGATTTTATACACTTTGATGTACGCAGAACTTATTATTCTTTAGTAACATTAACTTTTTAAACGTTATTTCACTATGTGCGTTGTGCGCCTTGTTCTTTCTCTGTTTCTCTAGTTCCAGGGGTGTCGAGCCACCCCCCCCGAAAGGATGCAGAAGCACTACTTGTGCACTTACACCTACAAGGTCATCAATATTGTTTATTATACACTGTATTCACTTTTGTGTACTATACCACGTTATTAGCTGCGCACTATCACTCCTTTTTGTACTAATCCTGTCAAAGGCTTTTTCTGCGTCTAGACTTAACACCATAACCTTAACGTTTTGTATTGGCTATTTCTATCAGATCAATGATCCGTCGGGTATTATCTGCTGCCTGTCGATCCTTAATAACTCCGACTTGATCTGGGTGTATTAGTCTAGGCAGGATGTGACTTAATCTATTGGCAATTCATTTGCCGTAAATTTTGATGTTTGTATTTATGAGGTTGATTGGCCTGTAACTTTTGCAGTCAAGAGGATATTTTCCTTGTTTATAGATTAAGGAGATGGACGCCTGGAGCATGTAGTCCGGGAAAGTAGTCCCCTCCAATACTGCATGAAACATGCGGAGGAGGAATGGGGCCAGGATCTTTATATATTTTTTGTAGTACAAGTTTGAAAACCCATCTGGAACCAGGGCTTTAGAAGGTTTCAGGTTTTTAATCACTTGGGTGAGTTCTTCTAAAGTAAAATCCTTCGCCAGTACTTCTCGCTCCCAACGATTCAATCTTGGTAGGCCTGAGCTTGACAGGAAATCCATCATAGCTCTTTTTGTGTTAGAATTATGTGCCACTTTCTCTCCGTCGTATAAGTTTTCGTAGAATCTTTTAAATTCTTCTACTATTCATTTTGGATTGGCAGTGGAGGTTCCCGATTTTAACCTTATGGCTTGGATGTTATAGTTTGGGCCTTTATTTCTCAATTTATTCCCTAGCATGGTATCTGGGGTATGGGGAACAAATTAAGAGAACCGGATCTGATCTGTGACCCGACTGGTTCTCTTGCCCTTGGGGTGAGACTGGAATCCGTACACCCAAAATGGGTGACCAGTGACCCGGGTGAACACAGATCTCCCTGGCCCAAGGGGCTTGCATGAGCGCCTGGGAAACGTCTAGGGCACTCACATCGAGTTGCAAGTAGACAGCCGATGTGTTCCCATCACCAGCACATCACTATATACATATCAATACTATCTAATTCGGCATATGATAGTAGAACAAAATATACAACAACTTAAATAACATACTTCAGCCCTAGAGTCTTTCCCAAATGAATTCAGGTTTCCTGATCCTTCCTTGAGCTACTGGTTATAGCATATGGTAGTCAGTGTCTTGTGTGTATGATATCAGCCCCCTAAGTTTATCTATCCTGGTTCTTTGCAGCTTCTGTGTGTAGCCTTCTAGGGGTCCTCTACTATGGGGGGTCTTCCCTCATGAGCCTCCCTAGTCTATCATCTTAACCAAATCAAGTATCATTAATTTAGACTCCCTGTTAGCTCCCCGGTTAGCTTTACTTGGCATTGAGGGACTTATTGCTTTATTTCGATTGTGGGAGGATCTCCCAGTGTTTTGCAGGTAACCCATGTGTTCTCAGTCTCTGGTGTCCTATATTGGTTTTCAACCTTCTAAGACAATTATGTTTTCTCGACCCCTGCTGAAGCAGAATATCTAACTGCTTAAAAGTTTCTAAGTGGTTCAAAACTACCCCTTCCTGAACTCCTAATGGCTTGTGATGTGATCTTGGAGTATATGTCTGGTATCTCCTTTCCCCTTCTCTTTGATGTTCTTGTATATTCCTGTGAGGGAGGCTTAAATGTATGAAGGCCCTTTGTTTCCGTGTATTAGCCCAGTTCTAAGTTTTGGTAGCTCTAGCCTCTATTGTATCCCTTATAGAGGGGGTATCCCAATACCGGTAGTGAGCCCAAGGCCATTGCATCAGAGCCCGGCACGGCATCCACACTCCCCTCCTGCCCCAAAAGCAAGACCCCGGCTCTTCCATTGCCCATCTGCCTCCCCGGACCCAGAACCTAGACAGCGCACCAAAGTCTCCGCCACCCATCTCCGTACCATAGGCCAACACAGTAAGTGACCTTATCTCCTGCATGTCAGTCCCAGGCTCCCTCCCACTTTTCCCCCCGATTCTTATTGTCCATCGCGTTGGTACTCATGTTTGCTGTGGACTCTCCCAGGATTTTGGTACCTGTTCGCCCTGCGTTGTCCCAGGTCTGCTGCCTCTAGTCCTCATTCAGAGGTAGCTCCGACTCTGGCCGGTTCCCCCCCCCCCCCCATCTCCCTCCCGTTCCCTTCCAGCTAACCCTTCACCTCTCTCGCTGGCTGGATACTTACAAGATTACTGCTATGGACATCTGGGCTGCTGATGTGTTCTCCTCCCCTCTAGGGTCCTCCAAAGGTGTTCCAGTCTCCAGCTCGCCAGGATGGGGCCCCGTCAATCCCCGCCGTCACCTAGGCAGTCACTCTTCCTGCCTTAAGATGGCCACTGCTCCTTGCGCCGATGTGTTCAGGGTAGGTATTGCAACTGCTAACTGGTACAAAATTGTGAAATGGGGTAGGACCCCTTTAACTGCCTAATTTTTACTTAATTGGTGTCAATTTGCAGGTTTAGCTCTCTGACCCCGCGCTGCCGCCCTCACTTCCCTCCACGCAGGATCGGGAGAGGACTCCTCTGAAGATGAGAGGTTAGTGGGGCTGTCAGAGCTAGACTTTAATCCAAGTTTTCGGAGAAACGCATCTCCATCTTCCAGGTGTCTCAGCGTTTTAACAGACCCCTTCTTTATTACCATGAGACCACAGGGGAAGACCCAACAGTATCGGGTTCCCCTGTCTCTTAGGACTTTGGTCAATTAGATTTTTCCTTTTTAAGGGCGTGGTGGGGAATATGTCAAGGAACACCATCAGCTTGATCTCTTCAAATTCGATGGTGTTAGTAGCTCTTGTAATTTGGCATAAAGCGTCCTTTACACTGAAGAAATGAAATCACATAATAATGTCTCTAGGGGGGTTTCCTGGCTGAGGTTGAGATTGTAGATCTGATTCCGATCTGTCTGGAAGCATGTGTCAGCCATTTTGACACAAACTCCCCATGGGCCTGTAATGGCCTCCGGGACCCCCCTTAGCCATATATTTCTAAGTCTTCCTGTTTATCACCCAGGTCAGATATTAGGAATTTTAGGTGAGCAGTTTCTTTCTCATTTCTTTGTAAGGCTCTGACAGTGCAGTCTAAGCGTTTCTCTATTGCATCGGTTCTATCTCCAATACTGTTGATGTCCTTTCTGAGCTCTGTCAGCTCTTTCTGAAAGAATGATTTTATGTCTCTGCAGAACTTTAGGTCACATCGGGTCACCAGCTGTTGGTCCCTTTTATCGCCTCTGTCCTCCGATCTATCCCCTTCTGATTGGGAGCCTTCATGCGGTGTTGGCGTTCTGGAGTCCCTCGCTTGCGCCATATCAATTTTAGAGACATAGCCAGTTAACACGGAGGTAGACTTCCTTGATTTTGACCCAGTAGACATCCCTTAGGTTTCCGAAGTCTGATTTTTTATTTTGTCTTCTTTGTGTATATGATTTTAACGCCACATTTTTGCTTAATTAGTGCCATTGGGAACGGAGCTCTCTCTTCAAGCGTCCATTCCCTCGGCTGTCGCACATGTGCCTCCGTGTTTTGATTTTTAATTAAAAACATCACCATCAGAAATACAATTTCTGTGACAAAACAGTGACAAAAGACAAAAAAGTTTCACTTAAAATGCGCGTGCTCGGCACACACACCATTTTTTATTGACTTATTTATTTTATCCCAATTTAACCCACCATAATCTGATTGTGTTTTCTAATAAAAATATTATATTGAAAATAATAGCTGTTTATGTTTCTTGCTACAGGGCTGACAGCAGAGATATGTTCAGCCTGGACATCGGTGAATTCCAAATTGTTTCCTCTATTACTGTGCTTGAAGCAATATTAAAAATGGCTTTTAGTTGGCTAAAATTTACAGGGAATGAACCACACTGTCCGCTGGATCCGCGTCTGCAAAATTGCACTGAAATATTAGTCATACTGTACCTGGTCATTTTGAAAGGTGAATATCTGTCCATAGTTTAATAAGGAATTAAACATGTGGACTAAAAGGCCAATTATAATTTTTTTCTCTCTCTTGGCAGAAAAAAAAGTATAATTTGATGTCACAATTTCACTTAATGTATGTATAATTTTAACATTAGATGGTTAAAACATTGGTCTGTATTAAATGTTGAGCCCAATTTAAGGGATTAATCCCTATACTGTAGTACGATGCAGCCAATCGCACCAATTGACCAAAAACTCCCGTTCAAATCAGTGAATTTAAAAAAAATGGCCTTTACTCTCATTAACGCGACGTATTAACATTACTGTATTATTCCCACACACGGCGCTGACCACAAAGACAACGCATTATTTCCTTTCTGCATGTGAATATTTACCATCTTATTCCATGTTAACGGGGGTAAGCACCCTGGCTATATCTGTGCATTTACCTTTCATTCCCTGGTCACATTAAAATAAATATATATATTTATGGGGTCTTTGAATTAGCAAACTCTAAGTTGTAAATACTTTCTAAAAACAACTTTAAATATAGCAATGAGTAGGAAACCAGAGATCAAATAAGGCTTATGCTTATAATAATGGAACATGGGTGGTATTGACGGTCATATTATAGGAAAAATATTTGCAAAGGGAGTGCGTGAGTTTTTTGCTTGTTTAAATCAGATCATGACATCGGGAAATGGCACATTGAGAAATGTTAAAATGTCACAGATATCACAACATTGTTAGGCTAGTTCACAGACTGGGGACTGCACTGCTGCTCATTACTAATAAAATAAAGCATGTCATTAGGTTTGTTCCTGGTTGATCTCTGTTCTTTTATATGATTTTTTATTTCAGTTCTTTGTTTATATTTATGAATATATAAGAATTAAATGTGCCCCTTGCCTGTACAGTAATAAATAATCTAAAAAAAAAAATAACCAAAAAACTACTGTATGTCATGCAAGGGTTTTCTTTCTGATCTGATTCAAGTTCACCTTGAGTTCTCAGTTCCAGTTTTCCACTAAACAACCTTTTCACAGAGATCTGCTAACATTTTCCTGACACAGCTCTAAACTTCCCATTCCATTCAGAAATAGGAGAAGTAATACAAATACACGAGTGTACAGTACCTTATTCAGTCTGTCCATTGGAGAACAGTTTGTCAAACATATCACATCCTCGGGTGAATCTAAAGAAAAAACTGAAGCAGAACATACTACATGTTAAGGGGGTTGAAGACAATGAATACATGAAACTAACGAGGCTATTTACTAAAGTCTCCCCGCTGTAAATCTGGATTCCATTTATTTGATAAATATTATGCTGTTTTTTGGCACTCCATTTGGCCCAGTCCTACAGCTGAGAGACTTTAGTAAACAGATCCCTATAAAAAAAACCTCTTCTTACTTCTCTTTCATGGGCTAGATTCACTAAACTCTGTTAGCTTATTTTACATGAAGTTAAACGATATTCACTCAAGTCAATAATGAGACGTTACCTGGAATTGATGACTGTAAGAAGTATTGTGGTATTTGTAAAAGCCGTTATTCAAAATGACATGCAATTTAACCCCTTTCACCCTACTGACATTCATCCTATATTTAGCGAGCTCAGTTAAGGTTGGTTGTAGTACCATGTGATGGCAGCCATTTTTTAAAGGATGTGACATTCATCCCTTGAAGAGGACGTCGCATCCTTAAAAAATAAAAATAAGGAACCCCGTCACATGGTACAGCATCCAATCGGGTTGGAGTTGTACCATCTGAAAATCAAATGTGACAACACAGGCCTTATATAAGGTCTGTCCCGTCTCATTTGACCTTAAGAAACTGACGGGACAACATCCGCCTCTTGGATTACAATGGACAGGTGAAGATACAGATGAAGGTGAAGATAAAGAAGAAGATTGACTTATCGACTGTTAAGTATCATTGCATTGAGTGTCAAGAGCTTCCTGCGGTTGCTGATGGACTCGGAATTGGAGGGTGAAGACATAAAAAGTAAGAAAAACATTTATTGTATTTTTTTTCCTGTGCGTTTTTTTATTTTTGGGTTTTTTTAATTATGTTTTTTTGCTGCTAGGTTTTTCTACTTGTGTTTTTTTTCTGCATGGCTTGTTTAATTGTGTTTTTATTCTTGTTTTTTTATTGTGTTTTTTTGCTGCTTAGTTTTTCTAATTGTGTTTTTTTGCTGCTTGTTTTTTTTTTGCTGCTTGGTTTGTTTCATTGTGTTTTTTTTATTCTTGGTTTTACTAATTCTGTTTTTTTGCTGCCTGGTTTTTCAAATGGCTTTTTTTTGATTCGCGTTTTTCTAATTGTGTTGTATTCCTGATTTGTTTAATTGTTTAATTGTTTTTTTTTAGGTTGATCATTGAATTCCAATGTGTTTATCAATGCCCAATTCGGGCTATACATAAATACAGTGACAGGCAATGCACTTTTTGGCAAATGCTTGTTTTTAATTAATTATTATGTATTTGTAGAGCTTATTTTTATTTCATTTTTGTGTTATTTAGGTGCTTGTTTTATTTAATTGTTGTGTTGTTTAGGTGCTTAAAGTATTCAATTGTTGTGTTGTTTAGGTGATTTATTTAATTGTTGCGTTTAGGTGCGTTTTTTTTTAGGTTGCCCATTGACTGCCATAGTGGCTAGTCATGCCCATACCATGATGTACCACTGTGCCAATCAATGGGTAGAAGGTGGGGGTAGTTAACCAGGGGAGGGTGGTTAGGCCTCCCGGGTGGGTAGCAGGGGAGAGGGGTTAACCCCTTAATTACTATAGCGGTTACTAAACACTAAGGTGATTAAGGGATTAGTGGCCATTAGTATTTGGCTGCACACTTGTATTTGTATTGTACTGTTGCTGCCCAGAGGATATGGACGTGAAGGACGGTGATGAGTACAGCCTTCATTCTAACAGGGGTAACTAGATCTTTCATTTACTTGATACTAGCTGGATAATGTTTTATTTTGAATGGGCAAATGAGCTATTATCAGATCTGGATAATAGTAATAGTAATTTTGCCCATTATTGTACTGCATGAGTTGAGGGAGGTTGTTGGGGTTAGAGGAGGTGGATAGTAGGGTTGTTGTGTTTTTTATTGTTTCTTGGGGGTAGAGGGATTGGGTGAAGGGGGTAGTTGCCCCAAGGATGGGTGGTTAGCAGGAGTGGTTAACCCCTTCATTACCACTATGGTAGTGAAAAGGTTAACTCCTCCAGCAACCTTCCCGGCAGGTCTAACCACCATCCCTGGGGAAACTACCCCCTTCATCCTCCCCCTCTGCCCCCAATGAACAGAGAACTCAGGTTTAAACACTTCATTGCCGTAGCGGCTAGCCGCTAATGTAACTATGCTGTTTTATTTAAATTTGAATACTAGTGTGCGGGAGAAGGGGGTCTCCGGAGCTGAACCGCATTTATTTCAGGTCCGGGGACCCCCTGCTTCCCGAGTTACAGGCTCCGTTCTAGGGTGTCAGTATGCCTCTGCAATGTCTAAATCTCCCGCGTCACTTGGCCTGTATCTCGGGCAGCAAGGAGTCCCCAACCTGAAATGGATATGATTCCTCTCTGGAGACCCCCTTCTCCCGCATACTAGTATTCAAATTTAAATAAAAACACTGCAATCGCCTGCGAGAGCTGTGCAGGGAGAGGCGGCTCTCTCTGTGCAACTCTCTATGCAGCTCAGATTGCGAGAAGATCGCAGGGGGAGAACTTAGAAAAAAGCTGAGATAAGGTTACTGCTACGCCGAGCGGTATTGGCATTTTCCTACATAAGGGTTTGAGATGGTTTCATAGTGTTTCTGAATACCGTGATAACACAAATGACAAACCTTTCGGTGGGAACATGCCACATCTTTCGATATAGCAGCAAAGTTATCAAACCTACTAGAATAGGCCCCATAGTATTCCACAATGAACAATTGCTCCTAAAACAGGTACAAATTGTGTCACTTTAACTCTGCATAACTGTGCCAATGTATCAAGGGATTGTGCTCTAATTCTCCATTTTCTGATCCACTTGTGCCATTAATGTTTTGGGGAGCAGTTATAGAAGGAGTCAGGGAGGAACAAGTCAGAGCAATAATAATGACATGTATTCAAAGTTGCACCTACAACTAGTGCAGTTTTTAATCTCTTTTTGCGTCAAATAAATGTTCCACGATTAAGATCTTAAGAGATCTGTGCTAAATAGAAGAAACAAGATCAACAGGCCTCATACAAATGTCGCTGGCACAAATTGCACATGCACGAGCAGTTATCTCTGGTTTCTGTAGCATAAAAATGGAAAGATGGATAATAAATACATTTGTCAAAAAGCAATATTAACAAAATGTGGTTGTTTTCTTTTCCTTTGAATACTGTATCATGAATGGCATCTGCAAATGATAAAAATTATTTTATACTGTTCCAGCAGCCACTTTGCCCCCTTGGCTTTGTTTTCAGAGGATTCCCAAGGCGAGATGGTTGTTGAGTGGAGGGGTCCCAGGCTTCAGAGCAAAAGTGGGGCGATTGTTGTTGCCAATAAAGCACAAAAGGGGTGACAAAATACTGGGCGCTGGCAGATGCGGTTGAAATTCACCTTGTCCCGTACCCCGCCTCTCGGTGGCCCTCCCAAATGCTCTGACAGAGCAGTGGTAGCTATTTGGACAGAAGCTGAGGACTTCTTCTGCTGTTCAGGGCAAGAAGGGATCTAGAGGCATGTGTATTAAGAAACATGCACTAATTCTGACACACAAAAGGGTTAATCAAAATATAAAGAAAGAAATAAGTGCATCAAAGAGTTAAAGGATCATTACATTTATGTACATATGAGAAATAGATCGTAGTATTCTCAACTTTGCACTTCCTATCAGTGCTTGGAAGATTATATATACACTCCATTGAAAAAAAGTACAATCTTTAACTTTACAGATGTGGGGAGCTATACTGTACCGGTTAACAGGTCATGGAAGGAAATGGATAACACGATTTTTCAGAGCATCTCCATTTAGCAAACCATAATGCATGCCAAAAGTCATGAGAAAAATGATGTTATCCATGATGCATAATGAGCCGCTACATCTGTAGGAACCTAAAGTACAGCTATTGTAGATGAAGTTACTTGCTGAATGTCACAAAAAGCTGTCCCTCTGTCTACTTTAAAGGAGTAACAAGTAAGCCATCCCTATTATGAGAGTACATTTTTTGACTATTAAAAAAATTTTATTCAAATTTTGTTGGCAGTTCTTCAGAAAATGTCATGTTTTTAGCTACACTGGCTTAGCTAAACTAAAAATCTGTATTATTCTCTTATTTGCCATACTGTTGCTTCTTATTCCTATCCCAGACATTGGCCCTAATTTAGGGTGACCAGATTTTGAAAATGAAAAACCGGGACACACAAAAATATTATTAATACAACACATAACATTACGGAAAATTTAAATTATAATGATATTTATCTAATAGTGTCACCATTGATGCTGTATTATTCATTCTACCTCTTCCCATTCTCTTTTTATCTTCTCCCCCATCAGGGCCGCCAACCGAAATCATGCCCCCCCCCCTAAAAAAATGTAATCGCCCAACCAAAAAATCTACTCGCCACCTAGCCCCGCACCTTAAAGAAATTTAATAAATTCCTAGATAGAACAAATAACAGGATTCATTTTGTACATAACAGTTTTATTGTATTACACTTATACTGTACAACAGTGTATGTGTGTGTGTGTGTGTGTGTGTGTGTGTGTGTGTGTGAGAAAAAAAAAAGCCAGATGTGAATGACTTTCTGAACCCCTTAACCAGTGTCAGGATACCCCCTCTTCCCAATATCTAAAGCAGCAATCCCTCCTGGGATCTTACCTGATCCGCAGTCCCTCAAGGTACTATACTGGAGGGGAGGTGTTCCTTACTTGTCTTTCGAGGTCTCCCGTGTGAAACTTGAGAGTCAGATCTGGAAGAAAGCAGTATAGGTTATTTCGGTGTAGGTATACGGCAGTTAAGATAAGATAAAACAGAGAGAGAGAGAGAGAGTGGGTGAGGGTGACACAGAGAGAGAGTGGATGAGGGTGACAGAGAGAGAGGGAGACAGAGAGAGAGAGAGAGAGTGGGGGAGAGAGAGAGAGAGTGGGGGAGGGAGAGGGGGAGAGAGTGGGGGAGAGAGAGAGTGGCTGTGTGTGTGTGTGTGTGTGTGTGTGTATCAATGGCTGTGTGTGTGTGTACCAGTGGCTGTGTATGTATCAGTGGCTGTGTGTGTATCAGTGGCTGTGTGTACACACACACACACACACACACACACACACACACATTGATACACACACAGCCACTGATACACACACAGCCACTGATACACACCCACACACCCACTGATACACACACATCCACTGATACACACACATCCACTGATACACACATACACTCACACAGCCACACACACACACACTGCCACTGATACACACACACACACACACACACACACACACACACACACACACACAGCCACTGATACACAGCCACTGATACACACACAGCCACTGATACAGACACAGCCACTGATACACACACAGGCACTGATACACATATACACAGCCACTGATACACACACACACAGAGCCACTGATACACACACACAGCCACTGTTACACACACAGGCACTGATACACACACAGGCACTGATACACACACAGGCACTGATACAAAGTGGAGTACAGTCAGAGTCAGCGACGGATGTGAGTGACTGGAGGGCGGGGGGGGGGGGGGCGGGGGAGAGAGGAAAAGCTGACGATCTGAGCAGGCGGCTCACCAAAGGGAGCGCAAAGGGGGGCAAAGAGAGCGCTAGGGAGGCAAAGGGAGAGCCAGGGGGGCAAAGGAGCACCAGGGGGGCAAAGGGAGCACCAGGGGGGGCAAAGGGAGCACCAGGGGGGCAAGGAGGGAAAAGGGAACACCAGGGGGGCAAAGGGAGAGCCAGGGGGGCAAGGAGCGCCAGGAGGGCAAAGGGAACACCAGGGGGACAAAGGAAGAGCCAGGGGGGCAAAGGGAGCACCAGGGGGGGGGGCAAAGGGACCGCATGGGGGGGGAAAAGGGAGTGCATGGGGGGGCAAAGGGAGCAAATGGGGGGGCAAGGGGAGCGCCAGGGGGGTGCAAAGGGAGCGCCTGGGGGGTGCAAAGGGAGCACCAGGGGGGGGGCTAAGGGAGCGCCGGGGGGGGAGGGTAGGGGGGGAGGGAACACCAGGAGGGGGAGTGTGGGGACACACACACCGCGCAGCAGACAGAGGAGCAAGGAGTGGGAAGGCAGACACATACACTCACCGTGTGCTCTGCACAAAGCTGAAGCCCCGCCCCCGGCTTCCTCTCTGCCTGCAACCAATCCCCTGCGGCCCGTCATCCAACACCCCCCCCCCTTTCCCCCTCCCGCAGCATACAGCATACAGCATACATTCATTCATTCACATAGAGAATACTTACTGGCTGCCGCATCCTCCTCCCCGCCGCCGTCCCGCATCTAAATACCGGGACCAGGGACAAAAAACGGGACATTTCCGGGACAGACGGGCACCCGGGACAGTAGAGAAAAAACCGGGACTGTCCCGGCAAAACCGGGACAAATGGTCACTGTAACAGGGGACTTATCCCTGTTCAGTATGTGCCTTTAATCTAGCAGTGTGGTAGTTAATTACTTAACAACCCCTGCCTGATTAGATTGCTTACAAAAACCTGTCTGTTCAGACAGGAAGTAACTCCTCCCTAGCTCTGACTGAGAGCTGACCTTTGGAGAGACAGAGCAGAGGTTCTTGAGTCCCAGGAGAGACTGACCAAAAGAAACCCAGATCTCTGGAGCTGACCGGTCTTGAGCTCTGCACAGCAGAGCTGAAATTCAAGACACAGGGAAAACTACTACACCTGAAGCTGAACCAGGAAGTGAGATTTTCCCTCCAAGAAACAGATAAGACTTTTATTCTTAAGAGACTGCTTATATCTGCTTATTTCATGTTATATGTTTTGGGGCTGCGAGAACTGCTTGACTAAGGGAGATGTGAATTATTGCATAGTGTTTCACTAGCAATACTCCCAAGTGAATGGAAGCTTTGTTCCCCCCCCCCCCTGTGTTTGGATAATTTTCCTGATGAAAAGGAACAGGCACAATAAAGCCTATTATAATTTCACATTACAAAACCTCCTAATTGTGTACCTCTGTGAACGTCCGTCTACATATGGTGTCCGAGGTGGGACAAGAGGTGTATTTGTAGTTAAAAAGGACCGGAGATTTTTATGTGAATTTTTTTTTATGCTTTTTGCCTACAAGCAACTTAGAAAAAAAAATACCTCTCATGCAGCAGAGGCAGAGTTAAAGGGACACACCACTGAAACCACACTGCACTGAAACTTACAAAAACCACGGATGGACTCTTTTCCCCAATCCCAAGAGAATGCTGAAGCAGGTAAACCTTTAATTGCCTATCACAAAGTGTAATACGGTCATTGAAATAGGGGATTTGCCTTCCAGCCATAGTCAGGGTTCAAGAAGTGAGTCAGCCCTTGAAGAGGGATAAGTGTTTGTTTTCAAAAGTTTCGCTGAAGCAGTGAATACAGATGGTGACCCATGAGGGGTACTGATTTTGCAAATAAAGGTTGCCACACCGCATAGGGCTACCAGCTGTGAATGGAGTACATGCAGAAAAGTGTGAAAATTGATACAAAGACTGTGCTGAAGCAGGGGAATTTTTAGCAAACAAATGCTGAGTGTAAAATTGCCCTATAAAGGAAAAAGGTTTTTCAAAGCCAATTGCTGAGTGTTGAGTCACCCTGCCACACGGAGCAGTGTCCCTTCAGGCCTTATTCAGACGTTGAGAATGAATGCATGCACAGTAATGCTAATGTTGTAAAACTTACCCAAGGGAAGGAAAAGTCTACAGAGAGGCCTGTGAGAGCTATGACCTCTACAAGCAAAATATGCCCACCTGTAGGACTACAACTATTTGGGGTTCTAGCAAATACAGTGACAACAGCTGCAATAGCGCCTCCTGAGGTCAGGAAGAAAATGACACCTGATAGCCTCAAAATGGAGGACAAGATGCAGCGTTCCTGTAATGAACCCTACCCCACGGAAGAGTGGCCCTTGCAGTCCAATAAAGAGGAAGACATCTCTTATGGGGAACCCGTACCGAGTCATACCCACAAAACACCCCAAGAATGGTGGGGGTGCCTGAACTCGGCACGAACAGAAAAGACCGCTCCCTTTGATGACGAATATGATCAGCAGGAGACAGAGCGGGAGCAGTGGTTCACCGAATACTTCTGTCAGCTAAAGCAGCTGCAAGAAAAGCCTGGCGTATATAATGAAGCTGCTAAAACTTCAAATGAAGATGGAGACCCCAGTATCCCTGAAGGGACGGTGTCATCCAAATCAAAAAGGAAGAAAAAGAAAAGCAGTTCTTCACTTACCGTGGAAGGAACAGACACGTCCGCAGATCCTGTGGAGAAAAAGGGGGACCGAGTTGCCCTGCAGCATAGAGAAAATGGAGAATTCGTCCCACGGTTAACCGAATATCCAGAGGGCCCAAGGCAGAAGTCGTGTACCCCAAAGAAGTGTCTGTCCGGTGCTAACAGTGAGGAACCCTCAACTAGTCATCCCAGGGAAGCGGAGCCGGAACCAGTGAGTGACGATCCCTTGACCAGCCCTGAAGACGTCCTGAAAATTGCCAGGCATGACTGTGATCTGCTCTGTGAAGAAATGGGAAGAGAAAAAATAATGCTGAGCTACAGAAGACTGTGCTCGCAATTTACTCTGCGGCCAAGACCGAATTGGAGGATCTCAAGACTGAGCTAGATACTGCAAAGGCTACTATTTCCGCCATGGATGAAAAGCAGAGCCAATCTGATAAAATGGTGGCTACGCTAAAGCGGAAGTATGAGGAGACACTGAATCAGATGACAGTCTTCCAGCAAGAGGTTCACACTCTTCGTATAGAGCTTGATGCCTCACATCATGAGACCAACAGCTGCCGCACAGACCTGGAAGTTTCCAGAAAGGAACTACAGTCTCACTGAGGAACTGGACATTGCTAAAGAAACTACTGTCAATCTTGATACAGATCTCAAAGTCTCTCAGAAGGAGCTTCAGACCCTAAACCTACAGAAAGAAGTCTCACGCCAGGAGATTGTCATTCTCAAAGCAGATGTGCGTAAATGGAAGGAGGACTGCAAAGAAGCCCTGAAGAATACAGAGACTGAAAAAAGAGAAAATTCAAGATTAAAAAGAGAAAACGTAAAACTGAAAGAAGAAAATTTTCAGTTGACAGAAGAAGTCAAGGAAAAGTTTGACGCAGAGCACCGACTGCAGAACCAACTGCAAGGTCTGCGTACACACCTCCAGAATGCTGAGGAGAAGCAGCAAACGCTATAGGAAGAAAAACTGCAGGCTGCTAAAGAGGTACAAGCACTGCAGGAACGTCTGAATACCCAGTACGTCCCCACAGAGCAATATGAGGAGCTAAAGGCCACGCTGCATGTCTTCAGAGCATCGTTGGAAGCAGAGCTTCGATACCAGATGACTCTGTATGAGAGGGAGCGTGAGAAGGCTCAGAAACTGGAGCAAGAGCTGGAGAGACAGAGAGACTGTTCCATTCCCTTGAATCAGTACACCAAGGAGAAAACAGATGCAGCGGCAACCTTGACGACAAAAATTACAGAGCTCCAGAATATGAAGGAGACTCTGATACAGATTCCTCCAATAAGGAAAAAGGTATTGGCTCTGCCCAAGCACCAGTATCCCACAGTAACTAATGCCCATAAGGACAAGGGTACAATGAGAGTTGGGGACTCCACGCAACTTCAAAACAAAATTACGAAGTTTGAGCCACCAAAGAAAGCACTAGCCAAACCTACAGCTGCCCAACAGACAACAAACAGAGGTAGGAGTGCAGAATCAAAGCCAGAAGAATCCTTAGCTGAAGAAGCTGAACTGGCGACTCCGGGGTGTGGAGAAGCTGCAGAAAGACCACTTCAAGAGCAGAAAACTCTAAGGGCTATTCCTAACTGCTCTACAACTGTTGTCATACACTTTGTCTACAAAAAGAGGAGTGCCGACGCAACAGAAATCTCAAGACCGCGCACAGGATAAAAAGACTTTACGTGGAAAAAGTCCTCCTCGAGCGACTGAGGAGTGCTGATCTCAAGCATCTTCGGGAGGAGACAAAAATAAACAGTAGAAAGGGCTCCAATCCCAGCGGGACAGAGGGTTCTCTTCCTCCATCCACTCTCATTCAAGTCACAGAGATATCTAGAATGAGAGTGGAAGGATGGGCTTGGCCGTGGTAAGCCCGAGCTTCCCACAAACAGGGGAGGTATGTAACAGGGGACTTATCCCTGTTCAGTATGTGCCTTTAATCTAGCAGTGTGGTAGTTAATTACTAAACACCACCTGCCTGATTAGATAGCTCTGACTGAGAGCTGACCTTTGGAGAGACAGAGCAGAGGTTCTTGAGTCCCAGGAGAGACTGACCAAAAGAAACCCAGATCTCTGGAGCTGACCGGTCTTGAGCTCTGCACAGCAGAGCTGAAATTCAAGACACAGGGAAAACTACTACACCTGAAGCTGAACCAGGAAGTGAGATTTTCCCTCCAAGAAACAGATAAGACTTTTATTCTTAAGAGACTGCTTATATCTGCTTATTTCATGTTATATGTTTTGGGGCTGCGAGAACTGCTTGACTAAGGGAGATGTGAATTATTGCATAGTGTTTCACTAGCAATACTCCAAAGTGAATGGAAGCTTTGTTCCCCCCCCCTGTGTTTGGATAATTTTCCTGATGAAAAGGAACAGGCACAATAAAGCCTATTATAATTTCACATTACAAAGCCTCCTAATTGTGTACCTCTGTGAACGTCCGTCTACAGTCACCCTACCCTAATTCCCATGAATAGCGCTCAACGCTCCCCCGGCATAGAGAAGAGGCTTTTGCCAGCATATTGATTAGGGGGGCTTTGCTATGTAAGTGTAAAAAATAGAATGAAGAAATTGCCTAATTAATGGAAAAGAGGAAAACACAGAGTCACGGTGAGATTATGGCAGGCTGTATAAGGTCACACATAAATATATATAACAGATGATATATATTTATCACTGGGTCCGAACTGAAACGAGTCTTAGATATAATAAAGTATATTTATTCCTTTGGATAGGTGAACACACGAATAATACAGTAACAAACAAGAAGTACACTTACTTTGGGGTTGGGGAATGAGAAGTATGGAGTATAGCAATTCTCTCGCAATCAGGTAGCATTCAGATGATAAATTGAAGACAAAGGATACAGGGTGAACATCAGTTTATAAACCTTTTGTGCCCTATCCTTAACATTGAGTACCTGGGATTGATGCTCAATTACCTCTAGCCAGTGGTTAACGTGGGAACACTTTTTGACCCATGCCCCCCGGCCAGTTGGGATATGCGCAGTTGAGCTCGGGGGTCCCATTTCTCTAACCCCTCCTCTATATCAGGAATGCCAGCTAGTCTACCAAATGGAGTACAGGGCAGGAAATCCTTTGTTGTGAGGTGTGAAATGGAACACTTGAAGACTACTCTGGTTTGAGGAGTCTCCACCCTCATGCAAACAGTGGAGGTGACAAAATGCTTTGAAACATACTCAGGTCCTAGACATGGGGTCACCTTTCTGGCCATATGCTACTCTGGTATGCAAAGGAATTTCCTCTGAGTTTTACCCATATCTTGGAATACAGTATGTTGGATAAAACATGAACATATTAAAATATCTGGTTCCTTTGGGTCCAGCAGGTCCAAACTTCCCAGTTCTCAATGTCGGAACTGGGACACCCTATGGTCCAATTTGCGACCTGCTACGACCTGGGAAACCGGAGATACACAAATACACTTAAAACCGTTTTACATTTTAATACAAAAGTCTCCGCTAAAAGAAATCGCAGTTTTTCACTAAATCCCCATTGAAAACAACGGGCTTCGCCGCCATAGACTTTCAATGGCAATCCGCCGCCATGGGCGGCTATGGGAATCCCCGCCATAGACTTTCAATGGGGCGATGCCGCCGTTGAAGTCAATGGGAGTTTTCCGCCGTAGCCGGTCAATGGGGTTTGGCCGCCATTGGAGTCTATGGGAAAAATCCCGAACTTTCAAGGGGGTCCATACTCCGTCGGGTTGGTCTCAGAGGGTCAAGGATGGTTCTGCAGCGATGCCGGAGCAGTGGCTACAGATACCCCAAACCCTGACTCTCTGGACCCTCCGGAATCGGAGCTATGGAATACCAAAATTCAGCTTTTCACACTTAGCCGTTTTCCTGAGCCGGTTCGGCCGCCGCCATTGGAACCTATGGCGCGGCCCGCTCTTATGGGTTCGACCCTTATCGGGGGTCCAGGATACGGGGACCCGGTTGTGGTCGAGTGGGGGGAAGCCTAGGAACTAGGGACAGAAAGAATTTTATTTCTAGGGCCCCCAGAACTGTTTATTCCCACGCCACTTGTCGTTGAACTTGACTTGTAAGTGATCAAAGCTCTCCTATTGAAAATGTATCCGCTTTGCGGTTAAGCGGTTTGGACGGCAGCCAACTCGTTCCTGGAAAGCTCTTTCGAGGGTTTCTCCATTGAAGTCAATGAGCCCATAGGCTTTCAATGGGAAACCGCCGCTCTCCCTCTCGGACGCCATCTGCTGGTCTTCTCAGGAACCGGACTCCACAGCAAGATTCACCATTAAAAAGCATTGAGCCCTAATGGCGGCCTATGGGAACCTGCAAAATGGTGCCTGAAAAGGCGGGAAAATCTACACAAAGGGCTATAATCACTATACAACTATTAACCCTGGTGCTCCCGGATGGATCCCAGTGTGTGTGGGCTGCAGACCAGTTGTTACAATAAAACAGGGGAAACAGGGGAATACACATGTACATGTCATTACAGGGGTTAAATCACCGTTCTGGGTCTTAGCCCAGTTAACCCTTTGACTCCCTTGTGAGGTCAGGGGATAGCCAAATGGGGTGTAACCCCTTTAATCCCGGGCCACCCCCTTTCTCCCTCTACACACAGGTTATGGGGAATTTTCTGTTATATTTAAAGCACAAATACAGATTTGTAGCAAAAATAATACTATATAAAAAGTATTAAAAATAATACTATTTAAACTTAGCTTATACTTCTTTGTTAAACCTTTCATTTTACTAACATGTTTCCTTCTCTTCATATAGCCAAGAGATGTTTTTCAGTAACTTGCGTGTAACAGTTGAATGCTCTGACTGTTAACATTTTTAGGTTGGTATTTATGAAGCAGTTGGATACAGGCTTCCAGCTTATGTGTACTGATCAAAACATTCTATTACAGCATGTTTGCAAGACTTCAGATATTTTCTTTTTTCAGAAAACAATTTGAAGAAATTAGAGGTTTCGGTTTATTTGATGGTGTCTTAAATGGCTCCAAGCACCAATGTATCAAGCGATGTACACATTTTCTACCACAAATGCATCATTAACTTGCATAAAACCATACTTTCCAATAGCTTTCTACACAGATGTACTTCCCTCATGCATATTGCTTCCAGTTTATTGATCGAATAAATGTCTATTGGAACTTATGAGTAAAATGAGTTTGCCCCTCCGAGAATGATGGTGAGATGAGCATAGTAGTCATGTTTCAATGACCCAAATAGCTCATTGGAAAATGTTTACTTGTATATCTGAGACACCATTAAAATCTATGAAGCTGCTGACTCGAAAACTGAGAGTTATCCTCCACTCATTGAGACTTACTGGGAAATATCCAAAACTTGACGGCCTCCAAAAAAGGTTCATGAGCAGAGCATGTGGAACCACACTGCAAGTTGCTCTGAGAAGTGGTAAGGTTGCATATGCTTTCCGATTATTTGCACTTCTACGTTACTGAGTGATTAATTGACAAGGATGTTATCCAGGGCTTTCTTGTCTGAAACTGTGTCTTCAGAGTCCAGATAAGGACTAGGCAATAAAATTAAATGCAATACAGATCCTCCAATATGTGACATGGATTAAATAATTTTACAAAGTGAAGAACAAGTGGGACTTGAGAGTCTTCACAAGGAATATACTGTGCATATGAAGAGTAATTTCTTTATAAAATCTGAATTGTTTTATTAATCAGTCTATGGTTGTTTCCTATTAATAACTCTCACATTTGAGCTTCAAGCACTTCTTTTAAAATGTTGCTTATAAATAGCAACACTAGGCACAAAGGGCTAAGTGATGATAAATTCTAATTATATAAGATACCCAAGTCTACAAAAATAAATGATAAAACCCGTCTGCCAATATATAGTATGCATTGCATTATACAAGTAAACATTATGTTTATTGGAGCACAAAAAGGTAAAATCTGTTTTTTAAAGTAAAAAAAAGGATAAAAACGTGCAGTGCTGAGAAAAAGTTTGTGAACCTTTTAGGATTTTCCCATATTTCAAACTTAAAATGTTATTAGATCTTAACCTAAGTCCTAATAATAGATAAATATAACCTGAACAAATTACATAAAAACACACTTTTTCAACATTTATTTATTCACAATGGATTTAACATTCAATATCCATGTGTGAAAAAGTATTTGAACCTTTAGATTCAGTACCTGGAATTTCTTCTGCAGCCATTGTTTTGTAGATCTGCTTGTATGTTTTAAAGGTCATTGTCTTGTGCAATACTCACTTTCGCTTCATCTTCCACTCACAGATGGATGGCCGGACATTCTTCTGTAGAATCTTCTGATACAATGCAGAATTCATGGTTGTGTCACTGATTGTAAGCCGTCCAGGTCCAGAGGCTGCAAAGCAGCCCCAAACCCTCACACTCCCACCACCATGCTTGATGGTTGGGATGAGGGGTCTTTTGTTCGAACGCTGTGTTTGGTTTCTGCCAAACATTATGTTTCTCATTGAGGCTAAAAAGTTCTACCTTTGTCTGTAAAGAGAACATTGTTCCAGAAGTCTTGTGGATCAACTATTTGCTTCAGACAGGCACTGATGTCCTTTTTAGAGAGCAGTGTTTCCTCCTGGCTATCCTTCTATGAACACCATTCTTGTTCAGTCTTTTTCAGATAATTGAGTCATGAACACTCACATTAGCCAAGGCGAGAGTGGCCTGCAGATCCTTGGATATTACTCTGAGGTTCTTTGTGACTTCCTGGATGATTTGCTAGTTTGTTCTTGTAGAGATTTTGGTAGGACGACCACTTCTAGGTAGAGATGGGCAAAAAATGTTGGCTGATTTGGATCCGCAGCTGATTGGCTGGTTCCTTTGGTCCACAGATTTCAATGGATCAATCTCAAAAAGGGGGATCTGTGTTTTGCAAATTTTTTATTATTATTGCCATAACACTCCGCAGATTCCGCAATCCATTGACGGATTTGTAGAATCTAATCCGCGGATTCAGCAATCTGTTGACAGATCTTTAATAATCTGCCAATGAGTTGCTGAACCGTGGATTGGATTCTACAAATCCATCAACGGATTGTATCCAATGGCAGGTTTTGATGAATCCGCAAGTATTAAAACCGACTAAATACATTTGCGAATTTTACACTGCGAAATGGATTTTGGGGGGAAAATGTAAGACAACCCGCGAATCAGATTTGGTCAGATTCACCCATCTTTACTCCTAAGTAGTGGCGGTGGTCTTGAACTTTCTCCATTTGTATGTAGACTATCTGTCTGACAGTAGATTGGTGGAGCCCCAAATCCTTAGAAGTGGTTTTGTAACCCTTTCTAGACTGATGAGCATTGGTAACTGAATTTCTGAGGTCATGAGAGATGTATTATGATAGTGGTATGTCATGTTTCAACACACCTGTATAGTGAAGACCAAACTCACAAACTCTCTGGTCTTTAACTAGGGTGGGGCCTCCCAAACTAATCCCTGAAGATCTACCTAATTATTTAAACACCCGATTCTAATTATCCCCTTTAATTTAGCTGATAAAACTAGGGTTTTACTTACTTTTGCACATACCCTGACTCTTAATTACTGATTGTTTGTTTAATTCATATATAATTTTGTTTCAAAATACACGGTATTGGTTAATATAAACCCTATTGGATATTTAAGAAAAGACTGGTTTTGATTCAAGAAGGATATCATGGAAAAACTATATAATAATTTCCGTAATTATCATTGGGGTTCACAAACTTTTTCTTGCTGTATTTTTCACTATGAAAAATAAAGGTAGCCATTAAGATATATATTTTTAAGGTGTTCCATTTGGATTTAGGAATTTCTACATAGCAAAAATGCACACAGAAGAATGTTCCAAATTGAAACTACTTTATACAGTATGGAAAGCAAATAGGTAGCGCTATATCCCAATAGGCAGGCAGCCTGAGATATAATCCTGACCCCCAGTCAGGTGATGAGTATGGCAACAAATTATATCTATGGCGCTCTGCACTAGTGATATACCATATATATGATAAAAATTCAAATAAATTTATACAACCAGTGTCGTGGATATTCTCCCTTTGGTATTGATGCTCCACACGTGGTGGGTACACATGTAAGGAAAGAAAATCAAAACATAGTGTAATATTGTTAAACACACATATAAACATGCAACATGAGACAGACGCTGAGAACAACAGGTGACAAATTACAAACACATTTAATAAGGTATATGATTAAAAATACATAAAAATACATAAAAACATATAAGGATCTGGTAGGACACTCCAACTCAAGTGGGGGTTCCTGCTTACCAAACGTGAGATGGTATCAGGCAATGGATATTGTTAAAGAGTATCCCCTCTTGTGGATGGCCGCTGCTGTAGCAAACTCCTGGGCTCACACGTGGAGTCTCCGTCTCTGTGACCTCCGCCTCTGTCCGCTGTGGACATGTGATGCTGGCGTGGAAGCTGACCGCTGTAGACTTTAATGTGGTGTCCTGAGGTCAGTCAGTATAATGCAGGTCTAGTTAATGTTAAACACTGTGTTTAACATTAACTAGACCTGCATTATACTGACTGACCTCAGGACACCACATTAAAGTCTACAGCGGTCAGCTTCCACGCCAGCATCACATGTCCACAGCGGACAGAGGCGGAGGTCACAGAGACGGAGACTCCACGTGTGAGCCCAGGAGTTTGCTACAGCAGCGGCCATCCACAAGAGGGGATACTCTTTAACAATATCCATTGCCTGATACCATCTCACGTTTGGTAAGCAGGAACCCCCACTTGAGTTGGAGTGTCCTACCAGATCCTTATATGTTTTTATGTATTTTTATGTATTTTTAATCATATACCTTATTAAATGTGTTTGTAATTTGTCACCTGTTGTTCTCAGCGTCTGTCTCATGTTGCATGTTTATATGTGTGTTTAACAATATTACACTATGTTTTGATTTTCTTTCCTTACATGTGTACCCACCACGTGTGGAGCATCAATACCAAAGGGAGAATATCCACGACACTGGTTGTATAAATTTATTTGAATTTTTATCATATATATGGAATATCACTAGTGCAGAGCGCCATAGATATAATTTGTTGCCATACTTTATACAGTAGCTTTAATAGTTACTATTCTCGATTCAAACAAATATCTGCAAAGTGGGCCACTATGTTATTAGGGATCTTTGGTGAAAGATATCCCATACTAGGGATGTCTGAATTATTCCCAGACAATCGCCTTTGCCAAGAGCATTCCAAATGTTATATATATCCCCTGAAACTCACCTTCAAATGCTAATAGGCGTAATTTAAATACTTTGCATATCCTATTATCATATATCCCAGGTGTCTCAGGTGTCCACCTGTTTATGCACAGGGTGTTACTCCAGGTGTTGGGTTTCAGGGAATATATATATATATATATACAGTGTTCGACAATCCTATACATTTACACGCCCGGGGCGTGTGGATTTAACCCCCGGGCGAGTAAATATTGGCCCAAGCATGGACATTGAGGGACTGCGGATCAGGTAAGATCCCAGGTGGGATTGCTGCTTTAGATATTGTGAAGCGGGGACGTCCAGACACTGGTTAAGGGGCTCAGGAAACTAGTCATTCACACCTGGCTTTTAATTCTAGATCCGACATTCACACACACACACACACACACACACACACACACACACACACACACATACACACACACACACACGTAACAAGGACTAATTGTAGTATAATGTAATACAATAAATACATTTTTCAAAAACGAATGTTGTTCTGACTAGGAATTTATTAAATGTATTTTATTTATATATTTTATAGCGGGGTTGGGGGCGGGACTAGGGGCGGGGTTGGTACAATCCTTTGTATATCGGTATTGCTTGACCTGAAGAAGAGAGGATAACTCTCGAAAGCTTGTCCTATGACATAAATTGTTAGTCCAAAAAAAAAGGTACCACCTAATACTGAAGAACTCATTTATTCTGCACTATCGCAACTGGACTAACACGGCTATTTTCTGCTTTATTCATGATGGAAGATACCCCATATTGCCGTATGAAAAAGACACTGACCAAACTGATTACAAAGGAATCACAACTAAACAGCGACATCTACTTCCTATCAGAATGCAAGAGAAGGAACTGGATACCAAATGGGCTGAAGATCAAAAACCCACTTGCAACAACACACAATTCCCATTACGCTGAAGAACAATGCAAACGCCTCAGTGAGAAACTGGGAAACAAACTGACTGCAGTGGAACTTAATCAAGAAGAAACAGAAGAAACTACAACTCCTCTCTCATTATGACTGCAGACCATGGACACAACATAAGGGATTTCAAACCAAGAAAAAGCAGGACAACTACTTAGAACTAGAAACCAGATCTGACTTTTCAAGACAGATACACAACCTCAACCCATAAGAGCACACAGCCTGCCATGGAGTTATAAACTTGTCTGATTATAAACTCTCAAAACCTGAGACCTCAGTTCTCTCCAAGGGACTAACATTCTGTCCCACCACCAAACTGGATCAAATCCAATTATTCTCAGACCTAGAAGAATTCTTCAGGAAACTACGACTGAAAGAATACTTCCACAAAAAAGAGAGCACCCCCATAATGACAGAGAACAACAACAAGAAGAGAACACGTACTTCACACCACCAACAGGACGCAACATCATACTTGACGGCTACATACAGAGCTTAAGATCACAAGTTTCCTCACTAGCATCAACACAGCAGAAAAAAACTATGTATAACCTATCCCCCATGGAGAGATCTGCTATCAAGGAACTGCGAAACAATATCCACAACATCACCATCAAACCAGCAGATAAAGGAGGCGCAGTGGTGCTTATGAACACAAATAAATACATAGAAGAAGGCAATAGACAACTCACAGACAACACCTACTACAAGAAACTCACGCATGATCCAACACAGGAATATACAAAGCAACTCACGAATCTCATTCAAACATTCCCTAACCACCTGCAACCACAATTGAAGCAACTAAAACCTGACAACACAGGAGTTGGGATCTTCTACATGCTTCCCAAAATCCACAAACCAGGAAACCCCGGCAGACCTATTATAACAGGTACTGTATGGATACACTCACGGAACAAATATCAGGCTTAGTGCAGAATATCCTCAAACCTTTAGTCAGAAGCACCAACAGCTTCATACAAGATACCACAGATTTTCTTAATAATCTTAACAACATCAACCAACTACCATCCAACACACTGCTAGTTACCATGTATGTAGAATCCCTTTACAGCAACATCCCCCACAAGGATGGTATTGAGGCATGCCTGCATTTCCTTACAACATCTCCCCTGGATCAGAAATACAGCGCTGATGTAATTACAAACTGGTAGAATACATCCTCACACACAACTACTTCAGCTTCAACAAGGAAATGTACCTACAACTAATGGGGACTGCAATGGGTACAAAGATGGCACCGCAATATGCCAATCTTTTCATGGCAAATCTTCAACAAAGATTCCTAACTACATGCCCCCACAAACCCTACAAATACTACAGATACATTGATGACCTGTTTATAATATGGACAGAGGGTGAAGAAAACCTAAAACAATTCTACGAGTCCCTTAACTCATTCCATCCATCAATTAAACTCAAAATGGATTATTCGGCAAACCTAGTAAACTTTCTAGATACAACAGTAACACTGAAAGATGGCAAACTACACACATCTGTATACAAGAAACCAACAGACAGATGCAGTTACCTCCACAACTCCAGCTTCCATCCCACTCATACAAAACAGGGTATGATACACAGCCAGGCTATAAGAAACCACCGCATATGCTCTGACACTGAAGACAGAAACAGGCATCTCAGAACCCTGTTCAGACAGAAGGGATACAAACCAAAGATCATTGCCAAAACTATTACATCTGCACTAAAAGCCCCACGAGAACACCTGCTACAATACAGACAGAAATAACCTACCACACGCATACCACTATTGACCACATACAACCCTACCCTAGAGGATATACGAAAAATAATCAAAGATCTGCAACCCATGCTGGCAGAGGATGCGACATTAAAAGAAATATTTCCCAAACCTCCCATTCTTGCATTCCGGCAACCATCAAACCTCAAACAGAAATTAGTCAGCAGAAAACTTCACAATGATTTTAAAGACACTGATAATGGCACAAAACCGTGCAACAACAAACGCTGCAAACTCTGCAAACATATTTGCCAAGATCCCACAGCCAGTCACAACCATAGAACATTCAATGTTAAAGGATCATACAGCTGCACATCCAGGAATATAGTGTATATGATTCAGTGCAACAAATGTGACCAAGGTTGCTACATTGGGGAAACCAGCCAAAAACTACAAGGAAGAATGAATATGCACAGTCATTCTATACTCCATCACGAAGAAGGAAGATACTGCTCACCTGTGGGACATCACTTCTAACAACCAGATCATTCCATAAATGATATAAAAATCAAAATCCTCAATGGAATGTTTAAACGCACCCAAGAACGGAAAACATTTGAACTCAGAATGATAAGACTCTTTGACACCAAAACCAAAGGACTTAATGCAAACATGGGTTTTCTCACACCCTATCAAAATTGTTTGTAATTATCCTGCTTGCCTCCATTCTTATTCACACTTTCTCTCCCCCCCCAGCATCCCTCCCCCTCCCCACCTTTCCTTGTCACCGTCCCCTGGCTTCAAACACTTTTAACACCCTACCTTATCTACAGTCCATACTGTATCTGTTTTTTTTTCTCTACACTGTTTTAGCAATTGAATCCTTTGTATATCAGTATTTCTTGACCTGAAGAAGAGATGATAACTCTCAAAAGCTTGTCCTATGACAAATTGTTAGTCCAATAAAAAAGGTATCACCTAATACTGAAGAATTCATTTATTCTGCACTATTGCAACTGGACTAACATGGCAATTTTCTCTCTCTATATATATATATATATATATATACAGGTAAACCCCGTTATAGCGCGGTCCTCGGGGTCCACCCCGAGACCACCGCGTTAGTAACGGGGGCGCGCTAATTTTTTTTTTAAAATGGCCGCCGCGCGCCTGATCGGGAGGGAGGGAGTGAGGAGGGAAGGAAGGAAGAGGTGATAACTCTCAAAAGCTTGTCCTATGACAAATTGTTAGTCCAATAAAAAAGGTATCAACTAATACTGAAGAATTCATTTATTCTGCGCTATTGCAACTGGACTAACACGGCAATTTAAAAAAAAAAGTTTTAAAAAAATGGCGGCGATTCATCCCTCCTCCCTCCCTCTCCCTCCCTCTCCCTCCCAGCCCCCAGGTTCAGCAGCATGAGGAGGATGCGGCAGCCGTGTTTTTTTTTTCTTCAATAGCAGGCTGCCGGGGAGGTCAGAGCATGCCGGGGGCAGGGCTTAGTACCGGGGAGAGAGGATGTGCTGAGCTGATCTAAGAGGTGTGTGTGTGTGTGACAATATGGAGTGTTCTCTAGCCTTTGTTCTGTCTTCCCTTGCACTCTCTCCACTCTACCCCTTCTCCTTGCTCTCCTGTCCTTTCCAAATTCTTCCTTATTCACTCCACTTTTCATTTCTCCCCCCGCCCCCATTTCACTTAATACGCGCCATAACTGTTTATTCTCCAGACACATTTTAAATGCCTTGTCCCCTGGAAAATCTTTAACTCCTCAATCCCTACACTTCATTTAACTCCTCTTCCCCACCTATATACCCCTCATCCCTTCCCACACTCGCCTTTTAACTCCTCATCCGCTCTCTTCTCCCTTTACCTCTCATCGTGCCCATACGCACCTTGACCTCACATTCTTTGAGTGTGGGGAACATGTTTGAAGACTCCCATTATGGTGCCATATCCCAAACCTACTGTCTGTCACAATGCACCTAGCAGTGCAGGTCGCAGCATGAGGGGAGGGAGATGGTGGGGGGTGGGCTGCTGACATGTGAGGGGGGGTGGGCTGCTGACATGTGAGGGGGGGTGGGCTGCTGACATGTGAGGGGGGTCTGGGCTGCTGACATGTGAGTGTATTGTGAGAGCTGAGTGCTGTGAGAGCTGTGTGCTGTGAGCAGTATGCAGTGAGTGTGTGTGCAGTGAGTGTGTGGTGTGTGCAGTGTGCAGTGGGAGTGTGTGCAGTGGGAGTGTGCAGTGTAGAGTGTGTGCAGTGAGTGCAGTGTAGAGTGTGTGCAGTGAGTGCTGGGAGTGTGTGCAGTGTGTGTGCAGTGAGAGTGTGTAGTGAGCAGTGTGTGCAGTGTGTGCAGTGTGTGCAGTGTAGAGTGTGAACAGTGTGTGCAGTGAGAGTGTGTGCAGTGAGAGTGTGTGCAGTGAGAGTGTGTACAGTGGGAGTGTGTGCAGTGGGAGTGTGCAGTGTAGAGTGTGTGCAGTGTGTGCAGTGTAGAGTGTGTGCAGTGTGTGCAGTGTAGAGTGTGTGCAGTGAGTGCAGTGTGTGTGCAGTGATCAGTGTGTGCAGTCTGTGCAGTGTAGAGTGTGTGCAGTGAGAGTGTGTGCAGTGGTGCAGTGAGAGTGAGTGCTGGGAGTGTGTGCAGTGTGCTGTGTGCAGTGTAGTGTGTGCAGTGTGTGCAGTGTAGAGTGTGTGCAGGGAGTGTGTGCAGTGTGCAAAAAAACATTTAATTAATTTTTTTTTTTTTAAACGGGAGCCACGTGAAAACCGCGTTATAACCGTTTCGCGGTATAACGGGCGCGTTATAACGGGGTTTACCTGTATATATATATATATATATAAATGTCTGGAGCAATGGAAATGTAGGTCGAATTGAATGTGCGAATGATGGTGGATTTGGATATGCTGGAATTTATGTACACAATCGTCGCATTCAAACATTTGTCCGCGAATTTAATTTTGTAAAAAAAAAAATACAGCGAAGAATTTGCGGACCGAATTGTCACAGATTCGCCCATCACTATCCAATTCCAGCAATTGTTGCACGTAACCCTATAACAAAATAGTGTGACATCTCTACTCCCCAATACACACAATTGTAATTGTTAGTGCTGATTACCACAGATTTCTAGGAGTTCATGCTTATTCGTTTGGCTAGTTTGATTGAATGCTGAGTTACCGCTTTTTAATGTATATCGCAACTCACTTATTGATACCGTACATCATTCTTGGTAAATACGTTGAAATTTGAGAAAACTATCACTGCAATTCCAATGTATTTATAATGTTTAACCCCAAGTAAATATAGGCCTTTGTCACATTACTTGAAGATAGAAAAACGCACACACATACAGCATAGACACAGCATAGTCATACTGCTATCAATTAGGAAAGAAAAAGTTTCAGAGAAAAGACAGCAAATAAAAATATCACTTGTGAGCACATTCACGTCTCAGACAGGTCTGCAACTCTGCTTTTCCCCCATTATACATACAATGCTTCCACTGTAGTCAGGGAGTCTGGGTAATGACATGCAAATCAGCACTCAGCCACAAAATGTAAAAAATGACGTGGCTTGTATTCACTGAAAAGTTCTTTTATAATGAAAAAAGAAAATGCTGAACAAGGAAAGAATGAAAATGTTACTTAAATATAAGGGAGCCATCTTTTTCACTGATATGAAAGGCTGCTAAAAACTTGTTTCTGCAGGACCAGTTTTCAAGAGTACAGCATATAATAAGAAACATCCTAATGGACAAAATATGCTTCTTCTAAAGAGCATAAAAGATTACATTTCAATTCTGATAGAGCCGTAATGGTCAAATTCAAAATTGTTCACTTTAATGGCTCACTGAAAAGAAATTGTAGCATGTCTATATGTATTTGTACTTCTTCCAGCATTTTCAGCATTCATAAGAAAAAGCAAGGGCAGTTCACTGATGTTTGGTAAATACTTAACTGCTGATTGCAATGTCAGCACTAATTATGTTAAATATTCAAATCTGCCTGTAATCATGACCAAGTTGTCGCACATCAATGGTATCACTAGAATCTGTAGTTCATACACATACTTGAGATAAACACATTTGAATTAAATGACTGTCAACTAAGCCGCCATAACACTATAACCATAGACTGTGTCCAATAATTTTTCATTATAGAACCAGTTTTCCATCGAGTACAGTGAAGAGTGGAGGGTTTTATTTATTAAATGCACTTTTTTCCTTTCTATTTATATAAAAGGTACGGCTCATTTATAGATTTTGTTTGGGATATTGAAATAAAGTGAAAGCACTCTGCTAGGTTTATGGTTGTTTTACGGTATAATGCAAATGTGTTTATTATCTTAGTATACAGTATGTAGACCCAAAAGCCTAACTGTAAAATATTATATAGCAAACATCACAAAATATATAACATGTACTTCGTTAATTTGAAGGGTATACCTATCTGAATACAAAGTAAAACAACAGTTACAAAATGGCAGTGATCGTGGCTGAGATGCAATAGGAACATTTAAATGCAGGCATTAACACGAAGTCCTTCTAAAACAAAACATATTTTGCATCAAAAGATAGGAAGTTACTGGTTCTGCCGACACCTATCTACTGGCATGTTTATGAGCATCATATGAAACACACCAATGAGTAAACAGAACATTACTCATCATTTCAACATTCTCTTTTTTCAATGGACCCAATAAAAAGAATCCTACTGTAGGAATGAGACTTTACGCTCTTAAGAAACCCCCACATTCAGAATAAAGAAAAGTACTGTACAAGCATTGTAAAATATGTAACTGACCAATTTCCATGGGTGGGGGAGGAGGGAATCTATTTTTTTGTTTTGGATAAATCTAGGTATGTTGTTTACACCACTACTGCCCATATTTTGTTGATGTGGTCATTTCCTCCCAAAGGAACCCCAACTGCAGGTCTTAAATATATAGAACTTATTACCCTCAGAAGAAAAAAGGGGTGTGAATGTTATCTCTCAAACACAAATCTGTGATTTGGGAGCTCTGGCCCAAAATAATGAAGTTTTAATGGAAACAAGTACTGACATTCCAGTGATGTCTATAAATTTAGTGATGCTAAAAATCAATAAAGACTAACTCTAAATCTGTGAGGCTCACTAAAACGTGTGAAGGAAAAAAGCTGAAGCCGAAAAATAAAATAAATAAAACGTCAATCGCATAAGAAAGTTGAAAAATATGTTTTGATAGTGGGACTGCCCCTTTAGCCTATTTACTGTACGGCGAGGTGGGGGGAGTGGGGAGAAGAGGGCTGCACCATTTTACCTAAAAGTGCAATGCAGGACTGTCTTACAGCAAATCTTCTGGTGTGTTACAGTAAATATGGAAAAGTGAAGAAACAAAATGGCGGTACACAGCAAGTAGAATGAAGGGCTGGAGACTGGAGTGCAAGAAAGAGCTTATAAAATAAAGTTTAATTAATTCATAGCACAAAAATGAAGGAGGTGATTCCTCTAACGCATTTTGTACTTTGTCAAACAGCAAATCTTTAAAGTGTTATTCATGCAGCATGTCTATTTTTAGAAATGAGGTCCTGAATATGAACTGCTGCTTTATTACCTTTTGCTACACCGTTTAATAAAAGCCAGAATTTCATCTATTTTAACCTGCAGCACAGTTCATTTTCCTCTCTAGCACCCTGCTGTGAAGTTTACTGATATCAATGTTTGATTGGCAAGCTTTTGTTGTGAACAATTGCCTAGAATGTAACTTCTGATGCTGCAACTAATCAGAAAAGCATTATTCAAAGAATATACTTTAGATCTCAAGCAGCACTTAACATAATAGGTGCAAACACAAAAGTTTTAACTTTGATTGCAAACCTTTAGTTTCAGGCACAAGTTGCCCTTTTGGTTTGTGAAACATATTTTCTACTAATGAGGAATACCTGACTGACAGGGACATAAACTTCCTGTAACAGCCACTGTGAGTATACTATACTATCTAACTCAGGGGTGCGCAAACATTTCTTGCTGCGCCCCCCTGCCTGCTCTCCTCCGTTCTTGCGCCCCCCCCCCTTACCTCAGTGCGGCGTCAAATGACGTCATGTCACATGACCCGCAACATCATTTGACGTCACATTCCCATGGCAAAGCAGCGTTAATTTACATCGCGGGGTCATGTGGCATGACGTAACACGACCCCGCGGCGTCATTTGAAGCCGCACTGACGTAAGGGAGTTGCCATTTGAACACGTCCTGAGCCGGCTGAATCTCGGTAAGTAGAGGTTGCAGAGGCCTCGCGCGTTCCCTGGCATTTAATTTAAATGCCTTGGGGAATAGCGCGGGACCTCTGCAACTGCCCGCGCAACCCCCAAAAAAATCTCGCGCCCCCTGATCTACCGTTACATTAATGCAGAGGTGGCCAACTCCAATCCTCAAGGGCCACCAACAGGTCAGGTTTTAAGGATATCCTTGCTTCAGCACAGGTGGCTCAATCAGTGACTGGCATTATGAGTGAGCCACTGATTGAGCGACCTTTGCTGAAGCAGGGATATCCTCAAAACCTGACACATTGGTGGCCCTTGAGGACTGGAGTTGACCACCCATGCATAAATAGATCAATCTGTACTACAAGGAGACTTCAAGTACAACAGTGTCAGGTATGTGATGGTTTGTGGGTGTTTTTAAACTACAGTATCTTAGGTTCTATTTATCGAAGTCTTCCGGCACCGAAATAGTAACAATTGATAACAAATCTGGTTAACGATATTTAGCAATGAAAAACAATTCCATTAAAAGCAATTGTTTTTTTTTTTATTTTATTTAGCTGGTTAAGCCCAACTTTTGCAGATGGGGGTCTGTGATAAATGACCCCCTTGATTTTAAAAAGTCCTTGGAGACATGTTGAAGAATTCCGTCGAATTATAATGTATGCCACATTTAATATAAAGGATGTGGGCACATAAGTTCAAAATAAATAAGTCATATAAAATATCTCATCTTAATATATAAAATCGAAATGGTTAGTGAGGTTAGTGCTATCTGCGGTGAATCTGATTGGTCCTCAGCCTCTGGCCAATCAGATTGCTGTGTGTGACGTCACCCAACTGCCACTCTTCCCCCTTGGCTCACGACACACACACACACACACACACACACACACACACACACACACACACACACACACACACACACACACACACACACACACCTCTCTCTCTCTCTCTCTGGCGCTCATCTCTCCCTCCCCTCATCTCTCCCCTCCCGGTTCTCTCCCCCCCCCTTCCTCCCTCGCGGCGCCAGTAGAGGTCCGCCGCTCATCTCTCCCCTCCCGGCGCTCATCTCTCCCCTCCCGGCGCTCATCTCTCCCCTCCCGGATCTCTCCCCTCCCCCTTCCTCCCGGCGCCAGTAGAGGTCCGCCGCTCATCTCTCCCTCCCAGCGCTCATCTCTCCCCTTCCTCCGCTCACGTCTCCCTCCGCTCACCTCTCCCTTGCGGCGCCTCATCTCCATCCCCGGCGGGGGAACAGGCAGCGGACCCCCTTCCTCCCTCGCGGCGCCTCATTTCCATCCCCGGCGGGGGAACAGGCAGCGGACCTCCTTCCTCCCTCGCGGTGCCTAACATGGCGGCGCGCCCGGAAGGACACCCTTCTTCCCTCGCGGCGCCGAGTGAAAAGATGGCGGCGGCCGGAAGTAGAGGTAGGTGTCGCTCTAGGTGACGTCTGTGTGTGTGTGTGTGTCACTGTGTGTGTGTGTGTGACACTGTGTGTGTGTGTGTGTGTGTGTGTGTGTGAGACACTGTGTGTGTGTGTGTGTGACACTGTGTGTGTGTGTGTGTGTGTGTGTGACACTGTGTGTGTGTGTGACACTGTGTGTGTGTTGCCCCCCCTGCCTTTCACGCCCCCCCTGCCTTTCACGCCCCCCCCTGCCTTTCACCCCCCCCCCCGCCTTTCACGCCCCCCCCCGCCTTTCACGCCCCCCCCGCCTTTCACGCCCCCCCCCGCCTTTCACGCCCCCCCCCCGCCTTTCACGCCCCCCCCGCCTTTCACGCCCCCCCCCGCCTTTCACGCCCCCCCGCCTTTCACGCCCCCCCCGCCTTTCACGCCCCCCCCCGCCTTTCACGCCCCCCCCGCCTTTCACGCCCCCCCCCACCTTTCACGCCCCCCCCCGCCTTTCACGCCCCCCCCTGCCTTTCACGCCCCCTCCCTGCCTTTCACGCCCCCCCCTGCCTTTCACGCCCTCCCCCCTGCCTTTCACGCCCCCCCCCCTGCCTTTCACGCCCCCCCCCTGCCTTTCACGCCCCCCCCCTGCCTTTCACGCCCCCCCCCCTGCCTTTCACGCCCCCCCCCTGCCTTTCACGCCCCCCCCTGCCTTTCACGCCCCCCCCCTGCCTTTCACGCCCCCCCCCCTGCCTTTCACGCCCCCCCCCCTGCCTTTCACGCCCCCCCCCCCCTGCCTTTCACGCCCCCCCTGCCTTTCACGCCCCCCCCCTGCCTTTCACGCCCCCCCCCCTGCCTTTCACGCCCCCCCCCTGCCTTTCACGCCCCCCCCCTGCCTTTCACGCCCCCCCTGCCTTTCACGCCCCCCCCCTGCCTTTCACGCCCCCCCCTGCCTTTCACGCCCCCCCCCTGCCTTTCACGCCCCCCCCTGCCTTTCACGCCCCCCCCCCTGCCTTTCATGCCCCCCCCTGCCTTTCACGCCCCCCCCTCACGGCCTCCGGGCAACGCCGGGTATATCAGCTAGTATGGTATAATAGAAAGAGTAAAGTAAAGCAGAAACAAAGTTCTCCAACGACTCTATGGAAGACCTCTTTTTGTCATTAGGTATTGTACAGTATGGCCCACTGAGTGTAATAGAAAATGCTTAATTAGGAGCAAAGTGGTTCTGTTACATTTGCAGTAGCCATACTTTGCAGTTTACTTTGCTACTATGGAGAGAGAGTACACAAGTGTACTCAAAAAAAGAGAAATTTCTTTATGGTGCACTACTACCTTAGTAATATTGTTGAACTTAAAAATCAAACTTTAATTTACATATTTTAAAATAGAGATGAAAAATATACATCAAAACAGTGTCATCACGTTCAACGGCGAAACGTATGTCGGGTTTTGTTTTAAGGCTGCTGCGTTCTATCTCACCGGCGGTGCATCAATCTTAAAATCTCTCCTGATCCCTCTCCTATATCCGATCTAGCAGTGACAGGTTCCCCCTATTTTTATAGCCGGTACTGATCCGTATAGTACTAAGGACTCAGGTCTATCCTTCTCCCTGTGTTTTGTGCATGTGTGATGGTGAAGGAGTAACCGGGCCATAAATAAAGGTATTATGCCTGGCTGGTTACCTCTGAGCACTGTTTCAGGATTTAGAGTGTCAGCTCTTCAACCTGGGTATTGTGCCTGCAATGAATGTAAATGTATGGCAATAAAGAATTTATATGTGTTTTACTTTTCCAGGAGTGCTAACTAGTGGAGATTCCCAGGCTACGAGTTTCAGGGCGGGTGGGGGCTCTGCGGTCAAAGTGTTGTCAGATTGTGTCTAGGTAGCAGGGGTCCAGATTTACTGGCTACCCCAAAAATGTATCCGGGAATCAGGTCATATTCGCGGGGACATATGGACATCACTCCGGTCGAAATCCTCCATTGAAAACAGTTACGTGATTCACCACCGTCAGGTTTTCCTGCTTCAGCACAGACCAGAAAGGTAAAATGGGGCATCGGGATTTGTGTATTCCGGGTACAGTAAAGGGTCCCTAGGTTGGTAAGGGTTCCCCCGTATATGCACAGGTACCCCAGAATCAGTATAGAAATTCTGGGGGGTTTCTCCAACTGTGTACAAAGTTGCGAGAGGTTTTATGAAACCTAAGTCCTAGTTTCAGTAAAGAGATACAGCCTTGGGAGTGTGCCTAGGCGTTTTTGGGTTTCTAAAGAAAAGTAGGTTTTCATAAGGGAAGGAGCTACAGCTCTGGGATTGAAGCTAAGCATCTTTTCATTTCACTTCAGGACTTAGAAGAAAAATGGGAAATCTTTTTTTATGTTTCATAAAATGTTTAATAGCCAAGGTGGCAACAAGGTTTACAGTCTAACTCAGGTTTACAGTATATGAGGGATATGGCTAGTGGAAATAAAAGTATATAGTCCCATTCTACCCCTCATAGCCCAAAAGACTTAGACAGTAAAAAAATGTAAAAGTATATTTTTATTAAAAAGAGATGTTTGTAATGCATTATACTTATAAACTGGGACTTTCAAAGACGGTTCTCTGAGGGGGGCTAGGGGGCTAACAATTTGTGGTGCCACTAAGTCTGCCCTAGGTCCGTACTTCAAAGTCACAGATGCTGCCAGAGGTGTTAAAGCCATTTGGACAGGATGGATAGGTGGAGTACCCTCGCCCGGGAGACAATGCCAGCCATCGCAGCCAGAATTTGCCTCCCCAGACTTGGAGACACCTAACCCCGCGGTTGGCTTCTGAATAACAAGTGGCTAGGGGGACAAACTCACACATGCCTTCGTTGAATTCAGAAGAACCACCTGCCCGGCTTTGGAAGACTGGCAGTCCTCTGATTGGCTGGTTGTAAAGTTCCCAGGCTTGGGTTGGTTGTAGTATTTCATGAAGGAATCTGAAATACTATAAGAAACCCAGCAGCCAATCCGGACCGCCGATTCTAAGCACCAAGCCAGCAGCAGCAAATTTGAACTCACCAAAATATGCTCTGGGAGAAATAGACACGAGTCGGCTTCAGAAATTTCAAGGCAAGACATTTTCTAAGTCCCACTTTTCGGGGTCAAGTTCTGAGAAGAGAACGTAGCGGTTTTCGGCTGGAACTACACGCCGAAAAGAGTACAAAGACATTTGGAACTTTCTCTCGGTAAAGGGATTTTGGCATCTCTGGCAGAGATACAGCGGTGGCGCCTGGTAAAGCATGACAAATTGAGTTCCAGGACTTTTGCGGGTAACTCCCGGTCAACCTAAAGACTTTGTTTTCTGTGCCATTTCAACTAGGAAAGGTTAGTTTTGTAGCCCAGACCCCCAGTAAGTGTGTTTTCTCTTGTTTGTTGTAATTTACTGTGTATACATCTGTTTCAATGGAATAAATGACAATTTGTTTTACTTCTTGGTTTTGCTCAGTGATATGATCCCGGTATAAAGGTGTAAATGCCTGGTTTCCCGTGACAGCATGTCCTAAATGTCTGTGCGCTCCTCCAAGCATACAGTAACTGTGATCCGCATCCCGGATCATACCCAGTGTACCAACAAGCATCACATGGTCGCAGTGAGGTTCCGCCATTCTGGCGGCCGGAGACTATCTCCTCATCTGGAAACACCTGCTGCCACGGACATCCAGGATGCGCAGTCTCACGGCTCCATTACGAGCGCGCGTATCTTGCGCAGCCGGTCCAGGCGTGGGCTACACCTCCCGCTCCGGTGCGCGGCAAGTGCGTTCATCCAGCCTCCCCTCTGACTCACGCCCCAGTCTCCGCCCCGCCCTGGTGACGGACAGGACCGGCACGGGAGTGACTTGCGCTCCGGGTCCCGCCCCCTGACCTCAGTGATGGGGGCGCGAGGTCGCGCCTCCATGCCTGATCAGGCTGCATCATAGGGCACACCTGCGTGCACCAGCAGCTTATTAGATTCGGTTTCCTGAGACCGCCCTGGCTCTTCATTCGAGGATCTCCCTATATATACCCTCTTGCTCCAGACTCTCATTGCTGAGCATAGTTTTGTGTGACGCTGTATCTTGCTACATCCTGTTCCTGTATTCTCCTGCCTTGCCATGTTTGCCTTGCCTGTTGATCCTGCCGCTGCCTGACCCTGCTACGTACCTTGAACTCCGCACCTCTCTTCTCCTGATCCAGATTTGCACCTACCTTTCTCCAGTCTCCATTCTGAACCTGGCTAAGCACACTGAAAATCCGATACTCTCCCATCCTGAACCTGGCAACGTACCCCGACGATCCGCTATTCTCCAATCCTGACCTGGCAACTACCCTCTACTGTTCTCATGTCTATACTCCTGACCTGGCTTGCATGACCAATCTACATTCTAGGTGCGCCTACATGCCTGTGGGTTGGCGTTACTCAATTCCCTACCTCAGCACTGTGGTCGTGCTTTGTTTATGGTGAGCAACGCGTTACAGTATGCTCAGCGACACAAACTTCGACCACGCTGAGGTAGGAAGAGTCCTGAGCACACACGCAAGCTACCTGTCCAGTATTGAGGAGAAATTAGTGGTTAGTGACCAAAGCATGCGTTCCCTTCAGAGAACTTCAGGTCTCTTACCCGCTCTCTCCAAGAGCCTCACTCTCCTCTTGCCCCTGCTGTCCTTGAGTCTGCCACTAGGCCCTCTTTACAAATCTCCCAAAAAACCCGGTTACCTGCTCCTAATCGCTATGGGGGTGATACCCACGAATGCCGGGGGTTTCTTAACCAGTGCTTTATTCAATTCGAAATGAACCCATCCCGCTTCACAGCACCCGAGCCAAAGTGGCTTTTATTGTTTCTCTTCTCGTAGACAATGCTCTTGCCTGAGCCTTTCCCATCTGGGAACGAAGATCCGACCTCACTCAGGATATCGGATCCTTCACCAAGGAGTTCCGGAAGGTGTTCAATACACCCGGCCGTAAGGTATCTGCTGCCTCTGCATTATTTCATGTCTCTCAACTGAATCGTCCTGTTGCTAGATACGCACTTGAATTTAGGACTATAGCTGCAGAGACAGATTGAAATGACGTAGCCCTGTCCGCGGTCCTCTGGCAGGGACTATCCGAAGCCTTGAATGATGAGCTGGCAACCTACGATTGCCCCACCGATTTGGAGGAACTAATCGCCATTTGCATCAAGATGGATCATCGTCTTAAGGAAAGGAGATCAGAGAGGGTCCATCATCGTGTCACTCCATTCCGGATCATTCCAGGTCAGGTGAGCCAATCTGAGATTCCGCTCCCGGTTACGTCCGAACCTATGCAATTGGGGGGTACTAGTCTTTCCAGATCTGAGAAGCAACGATGCAAGAATGCCGGTTTATGTCTTTACTGCGGTGCATCTGGACATTTTGCTTTCTTCTGTCCCCAAAAGTCGGGAAACGCAAAGTTCCCATGAGACCTGGGGGAGTCTCATTGGGAAGGCTTTCTCGCTCTCCTATTTCTGCTAACAATCCTTCACACATTCTTCTCCCCATCACTCTCTTTGGGGAGGGCTTCCAAGTTTCTATGCTTGCTTTCCTCGATTCTGGTTCTGGGGGAAACTTCAAAGATCAAGCATTCGAAGAACGACATCTGGTTCCTATCAGGCGTAGAAAAAGTTCCATTGCTCTTGAAGCCATTGATGGAAGACCTCTTCAGCCGGCCTTTATTTCACTGGAGACGGAGGTACTTCATCTCAAAATCGAGAATAGTCACCTGGAAAAGATTAAACTCAACGTTATTCACACACCATCCATTAGCGTGATCCTCAACCTTCCCTGGCTACAGATTCATAACCCCCGGGTGGACTGGCTAAAGAAAGAACCCATTCAGTGGAGCTCTTTCTGCACTAAGAACTGCATCATTGAAGCAAGTAGTATTGGGGGTACCACCGTGTCCGAAGAGAAGGAAAGGGTACAGTTGCCAGAGGAGTATGCCGAGTTCTGGGACGTGTTTGATAAGGTCAAATCTGAGGTTCTTCCTCCTCATCGTCCCTTCGATTGTCCCATTGATCTGCTTCCAGGTACTACGCCACCCAGGGGAACATCTTACCCGTTGTCTATGCCCGAAACCAAGGCAATGAAGGAATATATTGCAGAGAATTGACAGAAGGGATTTATACGTAAGCCCACCTCTCCTGCGGGCGCTTCGTGAAGAAGAAGGACAGAGCCTTACGCCCTTGCATAGACTACCGGGGACTCAACAAAATCACCGTGAAAATTCGTTATCCTCTTCCTCTCATTTCTGAACTTTTCAATCGATTACATGGAGCTAATATTTTCTCTAAATTGGATCTACGAGGTCCCTATAATCTTGTCAGGATCCGTCAGGGTGACGAATGGAAAACTGCTTTCAACACCAGAGATGTACAATATGAGTACCTAGTCATGCCTTTTGGTCTGTGCAACGCCCCAGCCGTGTTTCAAGATATCGTCAATGAAGTTTTTAGGGATCTTCTCAACTCCTTTGTAATCATCTATCTCGATGACATCCTAATCTTTTCTAAATCCAAACAGGAACATGTTGATCATGTTAAACAAGTGCACCTTCGCTTACGTAAGAACAGACTTTTTGCCAAACTCGAGAAATGTCATTTTCATCAAACGTCTACTATTTTTCTTGGATATATCATTTCTGACACTGTCCACACCATGGATCCCGCCAAGGTCAAAGCAGTACTGGATTGGCCTCAACCCACCACACTTAAAGCAGTGCAGCGATTTCTTGGATTCTATAATTATTATCGCATGTTTATCCAAAAATGTTCTACTCTAGTGGCTCCACTCACAGAATTAACCAAGAAAGGAGTGGACCCTGCTTCCTGGCCCACTTCTGAAGTCTTTTGCACTCCTCAAGAAGGCATTCGTGTCCGCCCCTGTTCTTACCCATCCTGATCTTAAACTTCCTTTTACTCTTGAAGTTGATGCCTCTGATGTTGGAGTAGACGCTGTCCTGTCCCAGAGAAAGAATCCCCTGTCCAGTTTGCATCTTTGTGCTTTCTTTTCAAAAAAAATTCTCTGGCCGAATGCAACTACGATATTGGGAATCGTGAACTCCTAGCTATGAAATTAGCTCTCGAAGAATGGAGACATCTGTTGGAAGGTAATGTAGACCCCATAACTATCCTGACAGATCACAAAAACTTGTTATACATTGAATGAGCACGTCGCCTGGGAGCTCGTCAAGCCAGATAGTCACTATTCTTCTCTAGATTGAACTTTATAATTTCCTATCTCCCTGGATCCAACAATGTCAAGGCTGACACCTTATCTCGTCAATTCTCTCTTGACAACAAAGCAGAGGACCAGTAGAAGCCCATCCTCCCTCCTAAATGTATCCTTTCGGCCACTGCTTTCGGAGCACTCAAGGACATTGTCCGCCAACAAAGTCACATTCCTCCCTGCATCTCATCTCCTCAGGATCATCTCTTCACTTCATCTCTGCACAGCAAGAAAGTTCTCGAGTGGAGCCACTCTTCAAATCTGTGGGACATCCCGGCACCAAGAGGACCCTGGATCTCATTTCCCGTACATTTTGGAGGCCTGGGATGCAAAAGGACGTAAAACATTTCGTAGCTGTGTGTCCAACATGTGCCAGGACTAAAACTCCCAGAACCCTTCCCTCAGGTCTTCAACCTCTGCCTGTTCCTGATCGGCCATGGACTCACCTGTCCATGGATTTCATTGTTGATTTACCTATCTCTAAGGGTGTGAACACGATTCTCGTGGTAGTGGACCGATTCTCGAAACAGTCTCACTTTATACCCCTCAAGGGTCTCCCCAATTCTCCTAAACTAGCCGATATCTTAATCAAGGAGATCTTCCGCCTACATGGAGTACCTATGGTAATAGTATCAGACAGAGGGTCACAGTTCATTTCTCGGTTCTGGCGCTCGTTTTGTCTCCAATTGGGCATCGCTCTTCAATTCTCCTCAGGATACCACCCGCAGACTAATGGTCAGATGGAGAGGACCAACCAGTACCTTGAACAATATCTACGCTGTTTTGTGTCTGACTCCCAAGACAACTGCAAACAAATAGTAGATGGCGCTCTAATACTTAAATTAATAAAGTGAATGTGTATAAATATATAATATACAAAAGTGCAATGTGATAATAAAGTAAAAATCAACAAGTGCAAGTATGGGTACAATAGATCACTCAAACCCTTAGATGGACTGTTTCAAGGTCCAGAAAACAGTATGCACAGGAAAAGCCAGGAGAGCGGTTGTACCTTAAAATAAAAACAAAATCTACATAGTGTAAAACTGTTAGCACAATGAAGTGGTTTCTAAGAAACGTAGAAAACTAAATGAGGAGGCTATAACACATATAACCAACCAAACGATGTGGTAAAACCACAGGAGGAGCTAAGATCTCAAGCAGAGACAAAACACAGGGATAAAACAAACACTTTTATCCACAAACGAATGAATTGGAGGCTTACAGGATCGAAAAGGATAAACAGCATAGGGAGTAGGTAATCTTCTGATCACTTCACATCACCGATCACTGCTGCTGCTGCACGCCACCCGACTGTGTCTCGAACAGCCGTCACGTCACTTCCGGAATTCCGGCCGGTTGGAGATGACGTCACGGGCTCAACGTTCTCTCTCTCTCAGTCTCAGGGTCACACTCAACGCGTTTCGACGCTCTAAAATGACGTCTTCATCAGGAGTGCTTGTGACCTGCTCTAGGGGTCTTTTTATACCCACTTGAACTTAATATTAACCCCTCCTCCAAAAGGTTAACTATTTAAAACACCCTAGCTTTTGGGCAGCTATAGTATCTATCCCATATATCTAGGTGCGGTTTTAAGAACAAGAAATTTTATATAATTCATAAAATGTTCTAATAAAAAGATTCTCTCTTTAACTACATAAGAGAGGAATCATAGTAGGATTATACATACAATTTTATTATTATACACAAAAATCAATAAAACATTATAACATTAAAATTAATTATAACTAATTCCTATCTTTAAGGAACGACGATGGATGTATCTTGAAAGACATGAAACAAAAAGTATTTAGGTGAAGAAACTTAAGGAAACAGGAATCTCATAACTCATATATCAAAATACCCCAAAAAAACTGTACACATATACAGAGCAGATAGTACGAAATCACTAAAAAATATATAAAAATTATTTATAAAAAATATGTAGTAATTACCATATTTTGAAACATTTTTTACAATTTAATAGGAAAAGAGAGGCTTTAATTAAAACATTAAAATTATCTTATAAAAAGGCACCCAATTCAAAATCGACATTTAAGCCCTGAGGAATTAAAGTTTTCAATGAAAAAATCCAAAAGCTTTCTCTTTTTTTAAGTGCTGTGTTTCTATCCCCACCTCTCCAATGGGGCAGTACATGCTCAAGGACAGTAAACCTCAGGCCTGATGGGTCGCCATTGTGTTTTAAAATAAAATGATGGGATAAAAAATGGGTCGTTACCCCCCTTCTAATGTTACCCACATGTTCTAAAACACGTGTCCTTATGGGCCGAGTGGTTTGACCCACATATTGTAGCCCACAAGGACATTGTATTAGATAAATAACATGGTCAGATTTGCATGTGGTATGTTACTTAATTTGAAACTGTTGTTTTGAAATATTAGACATAAAACCAAATTTATCATCTGCTCTGTATTTACATGCTGTGCATGTTGTGCATCCAAAGAAGCCCTTGATTTGTGGCAACCACCTGTTACTATTATTTTTAATCTTAGGTAATGCACTCGGTGCTAGTCTATTTTTTAAGGTATTGGCTTTCTTAAAAATTACCATCGGTTGGTCTGGGACTATGTCACCCAATATTGAGTCATTTTTGATAATATGCCAATATTTCCGAACTATTTTAGTTATCCTCTCTGACTGTCTATTATAGTTCGTTATAAACATAAAATCAAAGTTCTTTTTAGGCTTCATTTTCACATTTTCAAGCAGAAGATTTTTTCTTTCCAGAACTTCCACCTTTTCTACTGCATCTTTGATGATCTTATTTTCATACTTTTTTTCTTTAAATCTATCCTGCAGGAAAAGAGACTGTTCATGGAAAGTTTTGTCATCCAAACAATTTCTTCTAATGCGCCTTAGTTGTCCATACTGCTGCGGCCAAGTTTATTCGAGCATTTGCCCGTTCTTGGCCGCAGCAGTAGCCTGGCGCGCGCCCGAGGGTGACGGGCGCGCGCCGAAGCAGCGGAAGAGCGCCCTCCGATCGGGGCGCTCTCCCTACCGCTGCCGGGTCCGCCGGGTCCCCCGGAACCCCCTGCCGCCGGGGAGCCCTGGACGCGCGTGCAGGGGGCGCAGGCTCCCGAAGACGCGTGACCGCGCGTCTATGACGCGCGGCACGCCGAGGGGCGGCCACTAGCAAGCCGGGAAATCTCCTGGCTTGCGGATCTGGCCGATGCGCAATAAAGCGTGTCGGCAGTGTATGGCACATTTTTTAACCAGTTGGGATGGTGACAACTAAGGGGAGATATGTAATTATTTATATCCACCTCCTTGAAGAAAGTCTGAGTACTGATTAATCCACCATCAATGATGACAGTTATATCAAGGAAATTAACCCTTTCCCGACTATATTCGCAGGTGAATTTTAAGTTCAGGGTATTATCATTTAGATAGTGGATAAATCTAATCAGACTCTCCTCATCTCCTCTCCATATGAAGAAAATATCGTCAATGTAGCGCCGCCACAGGCACAGGTCATCACCCAGCAAAGAAATTGCCATCGTATCTGAAAGATACGACGGATATCTTGCGTATTCTGGGAGGTCAAACATGGGAAGATGGGTGGTTTCTGGCTACGTGTGATGTAACCTCTCTATACACGTGCATTAGCCACAGAGATGGGCATGAGGCTGTAGATAGAGCCCTGTCGAGAGATTCCACTATGCCACATGAACAGGCCAATTTTATCTTGGATGGCATCAAGTACATTCTTGAACACAATTATTTTTCATTTGAGGGAACTTATTATCTTCAGAAATGTGGCACCGCCATGGGCACGAAATTTGCACCCAGCTATGCAAACCTTCTCATGGGAGCGTGGGAAGAGGACTATATTTGGTCCATTGCAGAGCTGGGTGATGACCTGTGCCTGTGGCGGCGCTACATTGACGATATTTTCTTCATATGGAGAGGAGATGAGGAGAGTCTGATTAGATTTATCCACTATCTAAATGATAATACCCTGAACTTAAAATTCACCTGCGAATATAGTCGGGAAAGGGTTAATTTCCTTGATATAACTGTCATCATTGATGGTGGATTAATCAGTACTCAGACTTTCTTCAAGGAGGTGGATATAAATAATTACATATCTCCCCTTAGTTGTCACCATCCCAACTGGTTAACAAATGTGCCATATGGACAACTAAGGCGCATTAGAAGAAATTGTTCGGATGACAAAACTTTCCATGAACAGTCTCTTTTCCTGCAGGATAGATTTAAAGAAAAAAAGTATGAAAATAAGATCATCAAAGATGCAGTAGAAAAGGTGGAAGTTCTGGAAAGAAAAAATCTTCTGCTTGAAAATGTGAAAATGAAGCCTAAAAAGAACTTTGATTTTACGTTTATAACGAACTATAATAGACAGTCAGAGAGGATAACTAAAATAGTTCGGAAATATTGGCATATTATCAAAAATGACTCAATATTGGGTGACATAGTCCCAGACCAACCGATGGTAATTTTTAAGAAAGCCAATACCTTAAAAAATAGACTAGCACCGAGTGCATTACCTAAGATTAAAAATAATAGTAACAGGTGGTTGCCACAAATCAAGGGCTTCTTTGGATGCACAACATGCACAGCATGTAAATACAGAGCAGATGATAAATTTGGTTTTATGTCTAATATTTCAAAACAACAGTTTCAAATTAAGTAACATACCACATGCAAATCTGACCATGTTATTTATCTAATACAATGTCCTTGTGGGCTACAATATGTGGGTCAAACCACACGGCCCATAAGGACATGTGTTTTAGAACATGTGGGTAACATTAGAAGGGGGGTAACGACCCATTTTTTATCCCATCATTTTATTTTAAAACACAATGGCGACCCATCAGGCCTGAGGTTTACTGTCCTTGAGCATGTACTGCCCCATTGGAGAGGTGGGGATAGAAACACAGCACTTAAAAAAAGAGAAAGCTTTTGGATTTTTTCATTGAAAACTTTAATTCCTCAGGGCTTAAATGTCGATTTTGAATTGGGTGCCTTTTTATAAGATAATTTTAATGTTTTAATTAAAGCCTCTCTTTTCCTATTAAATTGTAAAAAATGTTTCAAAATATGGTAATAACTACATATTTTTTATAAATGATTTTTTATAAATAATTTTTATATATTTTTTAGTGATTTCGTACTATCTGCTCTGTATATGTGTACAGTTTTTTTGGGTATTTTGATATATGAGTTATGAGATTCCTGTTTCCTTAAGTTTCTTCACCTAAATACTTTTTGTTTCATGTCTTTCAAGATACATCCATCGTCGTTCCTTAAAGATAGGAATTAGTTATAATTAATTTTAATGTTATAATGTTTTATTGATTTTTGTGTATAATAATAAAATTGTATGTATAATCCTACTATGATTCCTCTCTTATGTAGTTAAAGAGAGAATCTTTTTATTAGAACATTTTATGAATTATATAAAATTTCTTGTTCTTAAAACCGCACCTAGATATATGGGATAGATACTATAGCTGCCCAAAAGCTAGGGTGTTTTAAATAGTTAACCTTTTGGAGGAGGGGTTAATATTAAGTTCAAGTGGGTATAAAAAGACCCCTAGAGCAGGTCACAAGCACTTCTGATGAAGACGTCATTTTAGAGCGTCGAAACGCGTTGAGTGTGACCCTGAGACTGAGAGAGAGAGAACGTTGAGCCCGTGACGTCATCTCCAACCGGCCGGAATTCCGGAAGTGACGTGACGGCTGTTCGAGACACAGTCGGGTGGCGTGCAGCAGCAGCAGTGATCGGTGATGTGAAGTGATCAGAAGATTACCTACTCCCTATGCTGTTTATCCTTTTCGATCCTGTAAGCCTCCAATTCATTCGTTTGTGGATAAAAGTGTTTGTTTTATCCCTGTGTTTTGTCTCTGATTGAGATCTTAGCTCCTCCTGTGGTTTTACCACATCGTTTGGTTGGTTATATGTGTTATAGCCTCCTCATTTAGTTTTCTAAGTTTCTTAGAAACCACTTCATTGTGCTAACAGTTTTACACTATGTAGATTTAGTTTTTATTTTAAGGTACAACCGATCCCCTGGCTTTTCCTGTGCATCCCAAGACGACTGGGCTGAACTCTTACCCTGGGCAGAATTCGCCCACAACAACGCGCGTAGTGGTTCATCCTGGAATCTCCGTTCTTCGTGAATTATGGGTTCAACCCGCCGACTCTTCCTCTCGCTCTACCTTCTTCTGGGGTCTCAGCAGTCAGTGACAGCATCAGGGAATTACAAGACCTTTGGAAAAGGATTCAGGTCAACATCAAGAAAGCGGTCACTAGGCAGAAGACTCCGGCAGATCGCTACCGCAGACCTGCCCTGGACCTCAAACCTGGCAACAAGGTCTGGCTGTCATCCAGGAATATCAGGCTAAAGGTCCCGACTATGAAATTTGCACCCAGATTTCTAGGACCCTTCTCTATCTCCGAGAGGATCAATCCGGTTGCTTATCGTCTCTCTCTTCCTCCTTCCATGAGGATTCCTTCTGTGTTTCATGTTTCTCTTCTCAAACCCGTGGTCCAGAACACGTACTCGGTCCCAGTTCCTTCTACTTCTCCTCAGATGGTAAAAGGCCAACCCGAGTACGAGATACAGTCTATTTTGGATTCCAAGATTTCCAGGGATCATTACATTATCTGGTGCATTGGAGAGGCTTCGGTCTGGAGGAAAGGTCCTTGATTCCGAGTCATCGGGTTCACGCAGCCAGACTGGTCCGTATCTTCCATATACGAAATTTCCGAATAAGCCTTCGTGGAGTCGGCCGGAGGTCGCTCATAGAGGGGGGGTTACTGTGAGGATCCGCCATCCTGGCAGCCGGAGACAATCTCCTCATCTGGAAACACCTGCTGCCACGGACATCCAGGATGCGGTCTCACGGCCCCGTTATGCGTGCGCGGATCTTGCGCGGCCTGTCTGCCCACCCACGGGCTCCACCCCCGCCACCCGCTCCGGCACGCGGTGTGTGCGTTCATCCAGCCTCCCCTCTGACTCACGCCCCAGTCTTCGCCCCCGCCCTGGTGACGGACAAGACCGGCGTGTGAGTGACTTGCGCTCAGGGTCCCGCCCCATGACCTCAGTGATGCGCGTGGGCCGGCGCGCGCTAGGTCCAGCCTCATCAGGCTGCATCATAGGGCACACCTGCGTGCACCAGCAGCCTATTAGATTCGGTTTCCTGAGACCGCCCTGGCTCTTCATGGGAGGATCTCCCTATATATACCCTCTTGCTCCAGACTCTCATTGCTGAGCATAGTTTTGTGTGACGCTGTATCTTGCTACATCCTGTTCCTGTAGTCTCCTGCCTTGCCTTGTTTGCCTTGCCTGTTGATCCTGCTGCTGCCTGACCCTGCTACGTACCTTGAACTCCGCACCTCTCTTCTCCTGATCCAGATTTGCACCTACCTTTCTCCAGTCTCCATTCTGAACCTGGCTACGCACACTGACGATCCGATACTCTCCAATCCTGACCTGGCAAGTACCCTCTACTATTCTTACGTCTATACTCCTGACCTGGCTTGCACGACCAATCTACATTCTAGGCGCGCCCGCGTGGCTGTGGGTTGGCGTTACTCAATTCCCTACCACAGCACTGCGGTCACACTTTGTTTGTAGTGCGCTACGCGTTACAGTCGGATCCTACAACTAGGTTATTTTGCGCTGGATGATTTAACAAATTGCCAGCACCGATCCAGACATAATCCAGGGACTGAGTATTCCCTATCACCCTACGGTTTGCCAGCTCATCTGTATCTTCAATCCCGAATGATACAGGGTCACTAATGAACATAGCACAATCAAAATAGTGCCGTCTGGGATTATCTCCCCTTTAACACAAATACGTCTGAGTCTACACGCTACAATAAGAATGCAGTGACAAAAGGAATAAGGGGAAGCCTTAAAAGCACCTTGAAACAATTTATACATACCTGATTGCATCCACTCCACGCATATGTATATATGTCCATACTAAACATACTGTATGATCAATAGACCATTCTGCAGAGAGGTGTTTCATCAGGAGCCCAAGTATACCATCCTGAGGGGCTTTTCCTCTTATATGATCCTAAATGATTAATGATCACACATAGAGCGTATATATACATATGTGCATATATCTATTGATGATTCTTATTTTGCTGAAGCAGCGGATCATAATCATATTTGTCTTTCCCTGACACAGAAGACATTATAATTGTTATAATCTTCAAGACAATAGATAGATCAAGGATATCTGTCTGTGTACATCTTTCTATACACATAGTAACAATTTAAAGACCACTGTGCATAGAGGTGTTCATATTTCACCTCTATTTGTAGTATTACCTCTTATATGGTCACAGTAAACGATACATACTAATTAAAGCCGACAGTATAGCAATTTATATGTACAGTGGCGGCCGCCTTCAGCCTCGTGCGGCCGTTTCAGCGCGACTTTTAAAACCGCAGGCAGATGCAGTGTTGATGCGGCATGTTCCGGTATTTTTAGGCGCCACGGGCGGTTTCATTGTATTAGCGCTATTAGCGCTGTCTCGCCATGAATGTGGCATGAACGCGGCAAAGTGCGTGACATTCGGAAAACATCCCCGAAAAAATTTGGGGATGTAGGAGAATAAAAGGGGCCGCAACAGTATCTATATACGAAATAGAAATATTTTCTCAATTTGCTACATGTATCAACAAAAGATACTATTGTTACAATTTTCTTGAACATTCAGTACATTCAGATAATTAGGAGACTTTGGATATCTACAGTATGATATTAACCAGTTCATTTGTTACAAAACTAAGGTTAGATTACAAGAGATTTATACAGGACACAATCTCAGTACCTTGAACTACAGTAATGAATTCTGCTAAATATGTTTATAGCAGCCCGTATTGTCACATACTAGTGTGTTCTAACATACAACACAAAATTCTCCCAGCAACTGTGCACAAGGACCTCTGAAAGATTAAGGAACAATCTGATTAGCATCTGTTACAGCAATAGAAGAAAGACAAAGGCGACAATAGACAGCATCCTGGACACAGGAGAAATACACAGACATTTGGAGAGGACTCCAAACATTCCATGAAAAACTTCTGAAGGGTCTAATTAGCAAAAAAGAAAAGAAACTGCACAGACTGGGGCTAAGAATGAGATAATCTGCAGCAGCCATCGCAACCACAAATAAAACAAAAAATGACAGTCACCAACAGCAGGACTGCACTGTTAACATCTCAGACTATACACCAAATCAAGCAGAGTCCTCAGAATTATCAAAGGGTCTCACATTCTGCCCTACCAAGCCCATGGACAATATTGAGCTGTGCAGTGACCTAGAAGAGTTCTTCAGAGGCTGCGTGTTAAGGAGTTCTTCCACAACAGACACAACCATGATTATGCCAACACTGCAGAAAGAGGGTCGCTGCACATGAGCAGGGAGAAGCAAAAATTCAACTGGATCCCACAAACTGGGCATGACCCCAAACTGGACCGGTACATCGAAAGCTTTAGACACAGAGCCAAATCCACCATCCTGGACAAAGTAAGGAAACAAACATATAATCTGACACTGATGGAGAGGAGAGCCATAGAATCGCTAAAGGCCAACCACAACATAACAATCAAACCTGCGGACAAGGGAGGTGCAGTGGTCATAATGAACACCACAGGCTACCTGCGGGAAGCGCAGGAGGATCCAACAAAAAAATACATGAGAGAGCTCAACAGGATCATTAAAACACTCCCGATCCCCACAAGAGAATACATTCTGGACCTGATACCAGCTAACCCAAAACCTGGCACATTCTACATGCTCCCAAAAATTCACAAAGAGGGTAACCCTGGGCGCCCTATTATCTCTGGATCTGGCACACTGACAGAGTATTTCTGGATGGGTGGAAGGCATTCTAAAACCACTTGTCAGGAACACACCCAGCAATATCCAGGATACCACCGACCTGCTTAACAAACTTAATGCCATTGGCCCCCTCCCAACAGGAACACTACTAGCAACCATGGATGTAGAATCACTTTACACAAACATCCCCCACAAAGAGGGGATTTCAGCCTGCAGATACTTTCTGGGACCGCAGGAGTCACTTACAGAGATAGTGACTAAATGCATTGAATTTATTCTGACCCATAACTACTTCACAATTGGAAATGACACATACCTCCAGACAACCGGGACCGCTATGGGCACTCGGATGGCGCCACAGGTTGCCAATCTGTTCTGCGCAAAACTGGAAAGTGATTTTCTTTCCACCTGTCACTTGAAACCCCTTACATACTTTCGGTACATCAATGACATCCTCCTGATTTGGACCTCTGGTGTACAGGAACTCC